>NC_038243.2:8373786-8426312 GCF_000004515.6 Glycine max | reverse complement strand
TATTGAACTCGAATTAATAAGATTATCGAGCATATGAATTAGAAATTTAAATTTAAGTATTTAATTGTATTAAATATTTATAAAAAGAGTTACATCCCAAAACATAGGAAATCTATAAGTGTTGGAATTATAAAAAAAAAGTTAACTTTAAATATTAATAAGAGATTATAAGTGTTGGAACTACAAGTATTTATTGTTTTGATTGTTAGTATTGAAATTTTTTAAGATATTATTTTTAAGCACATTCTTATTCGTTTCACTTTTTTCATATTTATTTTGGATGTCATGTTTATAATATTAGTGAATCATATTTTATTTATTTATTTAAGCAAATTTGGTTACAATACATATGATCATGACAAATTCGGTTGCAATAAAACTTATCGCATAAATTAATTTGTAAAAAAATAGGTGTGATTCAGGTGATTATACTAAATCTGATTGAAAAATATTTTATTTTAATTTGGATTAGTTTATTTTAAAATATTATATTGATAATATTAAATGAATCAATTTTATTACTCTCATATATTTAATAATATTGTATTAATTATATTAAATATTTGGATGAATCATAATATAAAATAATAATTTTAAAAATAAAAAAATTAAATTTAAATGGATAATCCATTGATCAAAACTATATTAAAAAGTTGATAAATTGATTGGATTGAGTTAATTTTTTTTTAAAAATATTATAAAAATCAAATCAAATTAAACTAATTGAATTAGATCTTAAATTTCATCAAAATCAATTCAAATCAGTTGGAGAATACATGTTGATAAATACTATATAGTTTGTAAAAAAAAAAAAACGTCAGAATAATTAATTAACTACCCTTTTGCCTGGGTAACAAAAGTTAAGCATAGGTCTAATCTTTCAAAAGCAGAATGAATATATGAAAAATAAATAACGTTTACTGTGATTAGGAAACAGCATCTTCTTCCCATTGATATCAGAGACCACATTACATTGAATTTGCGGTGCTCGTTATTATGAACCGTACGAGAAGAGGACAGACAACACAGAGGTTCATGAATATAGGAAGGCCAAAATGGAAAAAACACAACAAACACATACACTCCATGTCCCTTTAATTTTGGATCAGAACGGATCTCATCTCTTTTCCCTGTCCACCTCACCTACTCAAAAGTCCACCCCCACTAATCATCAATCACACGCTCCACAACTGCGGTCTCACCTTATAATCCCTGCACCTTCTCGTACTCTATCAGTCTCTCTCATTTTCTTTTTTTATTTTTTTGTTTCTCTGGCCTTCTATGAATACCCAACTAACTCTTTCTCTTTTCCCTCTCTCTCTCATTGCTCCTCTGATTCATTCACCCAATTTTTTTCTGTCCTCTTTTCGTCTCAGAGGAGCCTCTGAGTCTGCTCAGGTACTTTCTATCTCTAAAAAAACACAAACTTTTGAGAGCTTCTGGCTTTGCAGGGATTTGAAATCTGAGCTTAGGGTGTTTGGGTTTATTCCTGTGTGCAAGGCCTTAAATTTGAAGGCTTTTAACAAAAGGGTCTCTGTGTATTTGGTTAACTCCCCAAATTCTTAGCTTTTGTGGGTTTCTTCTAGTTCAAGGGGGAAAAAAAAAGGGAAAAAAAAAACTTGGAATAAAGTGGTTTCTCTATTTGTGTCGGTTAATGATTTTGTTAGATATGGTTTAATTTTGTTCAGATTTGTGAGCAACCTGGGGGAAAATAATTTATTTGTTTTGTGTTTGGTGTTGCAGGTGTTCCTTGTCAAGAGATCCTTTTGTTTGAGGTGTGAAGGGAAAGAGAAAAAAGATGAATCAGTGTGGTTATCAGCAGAAGAAGGCCTTGACAAGCTGTGAGGAGATGAGGATGGAATCTGTGGTGTGCCCTAAACCTCGAAGATTGGGCCTGTTGAACCACTCAACCTTTGATAACCACATCAGACCCTTGAGGCCACCCTTTATCAAGTATTCACCCTACCTTTTCCTAAAAAATTACATCATATCTTTATTTTTGTTGAATTTTTTAAATCAATTTATTTTGTAAAATTTCTGACTTTATATTTTTTTTTTACTAAAACAGCTACCAATCAGAAATTGAAGATTCAGGAGTTGGGGCTGAGCTTATGGACATTATTCTCCCCAAGGTTATTTTTTGCCTCAATCTTCATGTTGAAAAGAGTTTTTTTTTTCTTTAAAATTGTTTAATTTTTCCCCAAAACATTTTAAATGAAAAATATATATGAAAAAATTGGTTGGTTCGTGTGATTCCTCAAAGATGTAACAAATATGATGTTTTAATTTTGGTGTTGATTGCTAGGGAATAGAGATGCCAACATCTCTATCATGTGGTTTAGATGTTGTTGTTATTGTTGTTATTGTTGTTGATTGAAAGAAATGTGAAATCTGACGAATGATTGCTTCAATTTGATTGTTTTGCAGAGATCTGGGGGGCAAGTGGCTTCATCACCGCCATTTTTCTGTGGATCTCCACCTAGCAGGGCTTCAAACCCTGTGATCCAAGATGAGCAATTTGGTAGTAATGGTAATGAGAGTTTTGGTTCATTTTCCTTGGCACCCCCTTCACCATCTTCCTCAGCAAGAGGCTGTGTTAGGATGAAGTTTGGTCACACCCCAGCAGCAGTGAGGATTGAAGGTTTTGATTGCCTCAGCAGGGATAGGCGCAACTGCAGCATTTCTGCTGTTGCTTAATTCAATTTTAAACAAAGAAAAAGAAAAGAAAAGAGGATTAAAGAATCACCAAAGTTCTAAGAGCAGAGGAGATTTTTGGAACTGAGGAGCTAATCTTAATTTCAATCTTATTGTATTATATCTATATGTATATACCGTTGTTCATGAGTTAATTAAGGTGTCATGTATAATTGAGAGAAGGTGGGAATTTTATATTCTTAGTTTTATCCTTTTTGAAGAATAATAAAAAAAGGGGGACACATCAAGGAGAAAAGAAAAACGCAAGCAAAAAGTCTTGTTCTTCTCTCTTGTTAGGTTTTATATGATGGGGTCTTTTAGATTGAAACTTTCATGTGAGTTTCATGGAGAGTCTGTAACTTATATGTAATTTGAAACTCAGCTCCTCCTTTTGTAATTGGAATGGTGGAGGAATTTGAGGATTTATCTTTGGAATCTTGTAAAATATATTTTTTGTGGGTGCCCCTATTTGCAGGTGTCGCCTATTGGATTATATGAAAAGAAATATTGTTCATACTTTATACATGGTATTTTCTTTTACAGTCAAAAGACAAGGTTGAATATTATTATTTGTACATCCGGTAATGGGTCATTAGTCCAATGAGAAAAACAATACTAGCAATAATAAAGAAAGAATCTTAAGAACCTTCATAGGGCGTGCTATGGTCAGCTTTGGGGGGCTGTTGTCTAGTAATATTTTAATCATTGTCGCCAAAATTCATTTGATAGATACTAGATAGAGGATTCTTTATTATTATTATTATTATTATTATTATTATTATTTTCATTTGAATTTTTGGGGAATACAAGAATATGGATAACTATTTGATGATGTGAAGAGGTGCCTGTGGAATGGTGTGAAAGGGTGAGTGGGAGAAATAAAAATTAGTCAAGCAACGTGGGATGTGGATAGGTTATAGTATATATAGAATGTGGGGTATGGGGTGTGGCAAGCACAAATGCAGAAACGTGTGCTTGTTGCTTTATTGTGATGGATGGAAAGTGGTTAAGGAGAGGGTGGCATGCATAAGGGTTTGTTTGGTGGTTGAAAGTTGATATGATGCATTCATTTCAATATTTCATTGTATATTATAATTATAAATAAGGGTATAAGACACAGCTAAGATGAATTGAGAAGTTGCGTGGGGCATTCCCCTTCAGTAACAAGAAGCGCGTTGGCAGGTGCTACTAACTGGCTTAATTGCTAGTTGGAAGGCCCATTGCTTGCACATACGGCATGGGAAGAAATTTCTGAGGGAAAGGACTAAGACCAGTGGAAAATTTTGCTTTGCATTAAAATACTATAGTTGAATAATCTACTTTCTTTTGCAACATCGTGTCATTATCATCTTATTAGAAAGATACAAGTTTATGCGTGTATGATGAGATTGGTGCAATGTTAGCAACAAAGGAGTTGCATAATTGTTAATTAAATCAGAGAAAATCTACCCGCGAGCTTATTTTTCTAATAATACGTTTTTTAACTATATTAGTTTTAAAAGGAAAAAAACAGATCACTTGCTAAAATAAGTTTACCTTTTTAAAAAAAATGATAGTAAAAATATAAAAAATATGTTAAAAAGATTACATTACCATTTCTATATTGTTGAATTCTTAGGTCAATTTATAAATGTGTGTTTGTCTTCTACCTTATATATCAATGCCTTGCTTTTAAAGAGATTTTTTTTTGGTACATCTTTTAAAAGAGAAATTACTATAGAGGAAATAATTTTGTTTTGAAAGAAGCTAATAGTAGACATTAATTATATTCTTTTTGTGTTCAACTATTTCTTCATAATTTCTTTTGGCGTCTTTTATAGTTATGTCCTTTTCTTAAATAATGAGTTTTTTTTATATATTGTTGAATGTATTTTTTAGCACAAAAATATATAAAATTAGTTCCTAAAAATTGAAGTTTGCAGATTGTATGTTTGAATTCACTTCATTTTGAAACATAAGTTTTAAAAATATTCCTAATATTGTTTTCATTTAAAACATGGTTTGAAATCACACATAAGTGAATTATCGAACACAAATTAAATATATCACGAGATTGAGTTTAATTAGTAAGACAAACGTACGTTCAAGACAATTAAACAAAAAACTAAATGTAACCTAAACCTAATACACTTTAAGTCAACAATATGTACACTCTCAGGGAACATTTACTTCATGGTTTCTTTGTTTCATTCTCGGGAATAATATTCATAAGTATTTTTTATAAAGAAAAACATGTTTGGTTAATATTTAAAATTCATGAGAACATTTTTTATATTTTTAGAAATAATTAAGACATGTTTGGTTTACAGTATATTTTCTTAGAAATGTATGTTATAATTATTAAAATTTCTTTATTATGCAAAATATTTTTTTTATTTTATTATAATGCATAAAAAATAGAACAAATATTATAACTACGATATAAATAAATTTTCATTACATTTATCCATATAAATTATTATAATTTATGTGTACTATACAAAAGTTTTACTTTGACAAATACGTAAACTATTTTACACTTTAAATACATAAATTAAAGTATTTACCGCAAAACAATTTTTTTTATCATAATTTATGATTAAATGATATATAATTTATACTATAAATATATAATATTTTTAGCATACTCTTAGCACTGTTGTTATTATGTGAGTAAATATAATTAATGGCATTATTGTGACGTATAAAGATATTATGGTAAAATATGTTTGAAATAAAAAATATTAATTTTGTCCTTATAAATTTTTTTTTATTAATTTAATCCATATAAAAATAAAATATATTTTTACCTTAGTCCATGTCCATAGTGGTAAGTGATGAATTTGTTAAATGATAATATAACATAACTAATAAATAATAATTTGATTACAAATCAATTAAATAATATGGGACATTTAAATCTTTAATGTGAATTAAATAATTATGGCAACTAAAGATCCTCCAAAATTGTAATTTTTTTTTTCTTTTAGGATAATTTTTGTGTGGTGAAATTAAAGAGGAAAATGAAATAATAATGAGTTTTATTGTCTTTTGAGTGTCTTGAAAAAATAGAGAGGAAAAATAATTAAGTTTGTTAACCACGTTAATAAATTATCTATAAAATTATCACTTAAAATTAACAAAAATATGTTTTATTTTTGTAGAAACTAAATTAATGTGAATTTTTTTTATCAAAACGGAATTGATATTTTTTAAATTTTAACCGCACTCAAACATATTTCATCCAAGATATTAATAACATTGAGACAAATAGATAATGTTGTATAAAAAATAAGGATTTTTTTTAAAAATAGAAGACAGCATTTAAAACTAACCCGATACTACTTAATTGAAAAATCTGACACCATATTTTTAAACTTGTTCTCCTCTTCGATCATTAATTTTTCTTTATTGCTTTTGAGTTTTTGACATCTTTCACTTTTCTTAAATATGAACAGATACGGATTTGTAATAGCCTCAAAAGAACCCTCTAACTACTTAACTATTTTATTTTATACATTTATGAAAGTATTAACAATTATTGAGGAAGAAAAATGTAATATGTAATATGTAATATGAACAGATACTATTTCTTAAATAATGATTTATGTAATATGTAATCATGAACACTTAAATTATTACAATTTATATTATCGAGTAATTCTTGTCCGCATTGAAATTTTACAATGGTTATCCTCAAAAAATATTTATGCATCCAGGGATGAAGTAAACATAAGGCAGTGACTCTCTAGAAGAAAAAATTATTTAGTATTAATATTTATACAACTTTTATTATTAAGTATTCTAATAAAGGGGTAACTCGTGTTCCTAGAATATCTCCAACGGTACAATTTAACCAATTTATTCTGAGTACTTTATCATATATTGCTTCATACAATATCACATTACAGTTAACTAGCTCATATATTTTGCTTTAATGATATAGTTTTAAACCACTTTTAAATTATTTCTTTAAATGATTCTTGATAAAAAAAATTATTTTTTTACTTCTAAGCAACCAAAATTTAATTTTAAGCAATTCAATATGACAAATATACCCCCTTCAATGGTAAAAAAGATTAAGTAAAAATATTTTAAAATAAACAACTTATTAAACAATTAGCTTTAAATATGGTTTTATGAATAAAAAAATATTTTTAATTTTTTTTAAAGCTCCTAATTTTACTGTTATTTTCTCACACTTAAAAATTAATAAATCTCTAAATATGTTTTAGATTTCTTAAATTTGAGTTACTTTTTATCCAGATCCTCCAAATTTAAATTTGTTGAAACCGTCTGCGTTAGTTTGTGTCAATCGCGCGCGGTATAATGTGTTTGCACTGATAAAAACTGAACATTGAACAAATAAAAAATTAAAACTCATAATTTTTTTTAATGCCACTTTTAGTTTATTATATTTTACAATTACTTAATTTTGATATAATAAATTTTAAAAGTTTTATTATGATATTTTAAGTTTTTAAAGTGTTTTGATATTTTTTTTTCAATTTTTGTTAACAACGTTATTATTCCATTAAAATTTGAATTTTAAAATAATTAAATAACATAAACACAATTAAAAATCTTCACTATCATCATTTTATTTTAAAAATATAAACCATAAAAATTTTGTCATTTCTAAGCTTTGATGATTTGGCAGTAGACTATCAACTATCAATGGAACTCCACATTTCAGTTGCCCACGAAAATTTCAAATGCAGTCCAACAAAGTGACCATTTTTTTTTCTTTTTCATTATTCAATCAAGCGTTACATGTAGATGAGTTCCGAATGTCCAAATCATCCTCTGCTCCTTAAATTAAGCATAACAGCCTTCAATTTTTTTCATAATCCATTTTACAAATTAGTCTTTATCTTTTTAAAATGTAAAAAATAATTTTTATCTTAATTATGTAACTAAGTCTTTACCTTTAAAATTTAATTTTCACTGTTAGTTATATGTTTACTTGATAAGACTGTCTTTAGTCTTTGTTCATGTAAATAATTTCATATAACAAGTTTTTGTCCATGTAAACATACCCATATGAAAAATCTTTAAGCTGAATTGAAAAAAAATTTCATTCCTCTCACAGTTCTTCATTTCCCTCACAGGAGTAACCTCATTCCTCTCTCTCAGCAAAAACCAAACTCATCCCTAAATTCCACAGATTCAACAACACCTCTGGCTGCAGTATTTAGGCTAGCATGAAGAGTTAGGAACTCCTCTACTGCAAGCTGCGGGTTTTGTTCCTTAGCAGAATTACTAAGCTCTGCGTATACACTTCCAGAAACAATTAGTATGCTACTTTTGTGGCTGGCATGGTTATTCATTTTATGGCATGTGTATACTCTTCGCTTGATGTGTAAGCTTCAACGCAATTCCCAAAAAACCCAGATTTTCAAACCCACGTTTTAAAGCTTATGTCTTGGTTGTTGTTAATAACTTCATATACGCAGATTGTTAATATTTTCACTATTAAACTAAGTATGAAAACATTTAATTTTATAAACATATATGTATTTCAAATAAGCGTGAAAATAAAAATGACCCTGCCAAATGTACGATGAAGAACTTGAAGCTGGTTCCCTTGGGACTCTCCCTTTCCACCTTAGACTTGGAACGCAACCGCCCCTTCTTCCTCTCTTCCCATCTCTCCTCTTTCCTTTCTTTCTAATTATTATTCATTCATTCGTACTGTTATTTTATTTTAGAAATGAAGCTAATATTATTTTATTTTATCAGTCTTTAATCAGAAGACATTATACAATGCATACAAAAAGCGGACCAAGAATGTTGAAGTCGAAGTAGAAGAATATAATAGAATGAAAGAAGCTGATCCAGAGTTTTTCCGTGATGCTTCAAGTCTCCAGTATGGCATGCGAAATGTAGTACATGAGCAGTCCAAAATCTCAACCATATTGAGAAACACTAATGATGGGATGTACTGATCTGACATTGAGCAGTTCATAGTAAAGTTGTTCATATGAATATATTCTTACCTTAGACATTGCAGCAAACTCTCAGCAGCAGCAGCTTCTTGTATAGCCTCGGTTGCAGCCATATGTGCGGCATCTCTTTGCTTCATCACTTCCTATGAAAAAATGAAAATATAAAATAATAATGAAACATTACAATCACGAAACTTCTTGTCCAAACAGCTGGTTCTATGAGTGAGACAATTTAATATGGGCAGAAAACATGGGAGTGAAGCCGCTAAAAGTGGAAGGAAAAAAAGAGTCAATGAAAATTATAAGATTGCAAGATTGCATATAACTATCTTCAGCATTCAGCATATATACTTGACAACAAAGAGTCAAAAAAGCTAAAAGTGGAAGGAAAAAAAGTGTTTTCAGGAGATTTGCCCTCCCAAGCTTTGCAATAGATGACGGGAGTGAAGCCCATGGAACACTTGCATCTTTCACTTTTCTATTACTTGGAGAAACTTTGACCAAGTTTTCAGGGAATCCATTGTTAGAAGCTTCTAAAATTGTCAATAATGCACCTACCCATTTTGTAAAATGCTTATTCACTCTATACCCGATAATTTCACCTACCCTTTTCCTCAAGGCATTCGTGCTTTGTGCTCAAGCTACGAAATTGCTGTTGCACTGCATTTTCGATTTGGATTTTGTACCCTTTTTGGTCGTTTTTCGATTGAGCAGGACCTCAAGCCTCCTCGTATTATGCGTTTGAGGCTGGAGGGTTGTGTATCCTTCTTGGTTATCAGCCGACTGAGTAAGACCTCAAGCCTCTTTGCATTATTCGCTTGAGGGTAGAGGACTATTAGTGTGTTTGGATTCACGTCCAACCTCCAAAAACATGGATCAAATACGTGATAATCTGAAGCTACAGAGAGTAGCTTCTCCTTTAACATGGGAATTAGACGTGAATCTTGTGGGACGCGACACGCAACCAGACACGCTACATGTATTCTTTTCCGTCATCTATTGACCGAGTAGGAACTCAAGCCTCCTCACATTGTCAACATGAGACTAGAGAACTCTGTACATCTCTAGGTCATCCATCCAGTGATCCCATTTAGTCTCCTATCTATTGACCCATGATTCATCCTAGATACCTATCCTTAGTTAGTCTCTGACCGCTTTTACTACCATTTTTGTTAGGTCATGTTCAGTACCCCCAGGTCGCAATGGCCATAAAGGGAGCATCGTTATGGGACACCCTTAATGGCAAAATAAATAGGTAATTAAGTTATGAGTAACAATCATCTGAAAGAGAAGGGACCCTCACCAAGAAGAACCCCCAATTAGAGCAAAGAAAATATATTACATTTCTATAATCTCAGTTGAATACTTTTGGACTATGTCTTGTAAACCCTAAGTGAGATGTAGTTACAAGAACAAATTCCTTTGCCAACATGCTATGTTTTAGGTTTGGTTTATTATTCAGAATTTGATAACACGACGATGATGAGAACATAATTCTTATGTAGATAGGGTGATTGATTCGAGTTCTCCTTTTGTGTTTGATGATGATTGGGTTTTGAATCAGAAACAAAAATAAAATAATTTATAATTTTAAAAATAAAATAAAGGTAATAACAACTAAAAATTATTATTATATTAATTAATTATTTTTAAATTCAAATGTCAACATGACATTTACATTTGCTAACAGAGATAAGAAAAAATGATTAAAATAAGACATTTTAAAAATTTAAAATATCATAATAAATTTTTTAAAAGTTAATGTATAAATATAAAATAATTGTAAAACATAATGAAATCAAAATGACCAACAAATCATTTTCGAACATTATAACTATGCAATACGAGAATACAAAAATTTTAAGCATGACGCGGAGCCTTTCGGTGACGCCAGATATCTCCATCTCAATGGCATGGTGGTTGGCGCCAGAGATGACTCCGATTTTGTTCCATTCTGGCGACTTTGAAGTTCGAAGTGACAACGTCTCGGTCACGCATTTTGTCAAACACCTTGTCGCATCGTTCATTCTCTCGCAACTCGCGTAAAGCTCTACCGTGGCGATGTGGATTGAAGCGTGGCGTGCGAAGCCAAGGCGAATGACATGCGCGTGGATCCACTGGCCAGGTTTTGAAGCCGCCGTGACGCGACTCAAGTGGGTTTTGAAGCTGGGTTTGCTTGCATTGCATATTGCATTTGACCATCTGTTGATAACAAAAAAAATAGCGCCATTTCTGAAAATAATTGAATATTTTTAAATAGTCGCATTCTGTTTATTCTCAAATTTAACGGTTGAGTCATGATTTCCTGCTGTTTATTGTGATTATTGTTAAAGAAGTCTCTGTACAGGCTTAAATAGGTACCGCAGACTTGGTATAAGAGATTTGCTGATTTTGTTCATACACTCGGGTTCTCTCATAACACTTCGGATCATTCTCTTTTTATCTATCGACAAGGTACTTCTATGACTTATATTTTGTTATATGTGGATGACATCATTTTGACTGCTTCCTCTGATGAGCTTCGTAAGTCCATTATTACCCTTCTTAGCTCAGAATTTCCTATGAAGGACTTGGGACAGTTGAGCTATTTTTTAGCATTGTTGTAACTCATCATGCAGGTGGTTTGTTTTTATCTCAAAAGAAATATGCCATGGAGATTATTGATTGTGCCGACATGTCTTCTTGTAAGTCATCACCTACCCCTATTGATACTAAACCAAAGCTTAGTGCTACATCAAGCACTCCATTTGAGGATCTGACTCTCTACAGGAGCCTTGCTGGGGCTCTACAATACCTTACTTTTACCTTATTTTTATCCATCATCTACATCCACTCTTGTTTCTTATACGAATGCTGATTGGGGTGGATGCCCGGATACAAGATGGTCTACTTCTGGGTATTGTGTATTTCTTGGTGATAATTTTATCTCTTGGTCAGCTAAACGACAGGCTAATTTGTCCATGTCTAGTGTAGAGGCTAAATACCGAGGGGTTTCCAATGTAGTTTCAGAGTCATGTTGGTTGTGAAATCTGATTTTGGAGCTTCATTGTCCGATCCAGAAGGTTGCATTGGTTTATTGTGATAATGTGAGAGTGATATATCTTGCAGGTAATCCGGTTCAACATCAACGCACTAAACACATTGAGATGGATATACATTTTGTTCGTGAAAAGGTTGCTCGTGGTCAAGTTCAAGTTTTACATGTCTCGTCTCGTTATCAGATTGCAGACATATTTACCAAAGGACTTCATTTGATGTTATTTGAGGATTTTCGAGACAGTCTCAGTGTTCGTTGACCTCCCGCTTCGACTGCGGGGGTGTGTTAGAAGATATGATAATATATTTTGATTTTATATAGTTGTTATATCTATTAAATTTATCTTTAATCATATCTTTAACTATTAGGTTTATCTTCAGTTTTATAGTTATTATATCTATTAGATTTATCTTTAGTCATTCTATTAGATTTATTTGTAGCCATATCTTTAGCTTGTAATCTTGTATATAAGCAAATGGTGTTTAATGAATTATTCAAGGAAACAATTTCTTTCACAATCAAAATATGCATATGCTAATCAATAATCATGACCTCACCTTTAAAGTTCTTACTACTTCCATTTATGCTTTTGTGGTTTCTCTTTCCAAATAAGCCTTTGATTGAAAAAATAAAATTCATAACTCATTCAGAGGTAGTTTCAAGATTCTCATAATTGACACGAGGATAAACACTTTTCAGATCCTTAAGTAATTGTAGCTTCTCAATCTTCTCGTCTTTAACCAAAATAGTGTTATTGAGAGAAGACACCTAAAATGTCAAGTAAAAAATTCAAACAAGTTAAACCAGTTGTCTACAAATTTAACTCATTGTTAGAAATGTCATTAAACTAGTTGTCTACAATTTAAACAATCCTTAAGAGATGCTAACTTCAACTTGGTCAATAAATTGAACTAGTTGTCTTTCTACTAGATAGTATAGGGTAGATACTAGAACTGAATTACTTAGTATTTTTCTATAGGTCTTTATAAGAAAAAGACAATGAAAAAAAAAGAAAGGTAGATACTAGATCAACTAAAAGACATTGATGCATTCATAAAATATTTATTAAAAGTAACATAACCATATTAATCAAGTTAAGCACATGCTCCATTAATTCTTTGACATCTCTACCATCTTTGGTACTTTTAGCAGCACCTAACTCAACTCCAAAAACCCTCCCAACAAACTTCAAAGTACTTAAAGATCGATTAAGAAAAAGACTTAACATCTTAATTAATTTGGACTGACATGACTATCTTGGCTTGACCACCTGTGCAATAAAATTAAACATATGTTTCAAATGGAATCTTATCTAATAAGAAATAGTGATATGGAATACAATTCCAAAAGATATAAAGCAACTCAATGAATTTTCACTTTTGTAGATACTAGCAAGGCAAGACATGAAGTTATAGATACTAGCAAGGCAAAGCAAAAAATGATAAACTATGATTTTACCAAGAGATGACTGTAGAAGTTGAGTAAGTTTGCTATTTCTGTATGGTACATGGGAAGTTTTTTGAGCAAGTGCAAAAATGACATCTCCAAAGGCAGATAATGATTTGTTAATATGTTGCGCTTCCTTAAGTCTATCCTCAGTTACTTTAGAACGATCTACCCTTTCGCTTCCTGCCAAATCTACCAAATGAATATTACTTTGAAGAGAGGAACCAAACTTCTAATCCATCCCACAGACATGAATTGAGACCACACTGTGCACATGAGTTATTGAAAGTCATTATACTAGAAAACTTGCTTTGTTGAATTTTACGAGAGTGAAAAGACAAACCTGTGAGAACGACTACTTCTTTCATTCATAGCAGTAGAACCCCCTTGGCTCTATTTTTTAGGCCAATGTCCATTAACTTAATGACATCTAAAGTTGATTTCACAGGTTGCATTGTAGCATCAGCTGGTACTGCTAACCCATTTGGTTGAGAGTGACTTAATATCCCAAGTGTGTGCAAATTAAGAAAATCATAGGTAAACATAATATGCTTCATATATTTTCTTTTTAAAAATAATTGATAGAAAAACTAGACAAAGAAAGTTCATGCAAAGAATAAATTGTCCCTAATAATTGAAAAAGGATATTCTTTTGAAGAAGCATCAGTTGATAACAATTAAGTCACGTACTTGTTCATTATATATCTCAATTATTTGAACTTCAATGTCATACACTATGGAGCTCTTTCTACTTGTGGATATGCTGAAAAAAGGTCATTAAGAGCTCGATAGTTAACACCAAGACTCTCAGTTGTTGCACCATTTGGACCACTCAAAGAAATAATGATATCTAATAGAATGAGTAGATCCTTTATCTAAGACGGCGAATTAAATTAAAATCAATATATGTGTGAATATAAAGTTGCTTACCATTGTGTAAGTTTTTCCTAAACCAGTCTGGCCATAAGCAAATATACATACATTAAAGCCATCAAGCACTGATCGTATAAAATCTTGTATTTCAACATACACCTCAGTTACATCATTTAGAGTAATAACAATCAATACAACAATAAAGTGTAAAATATCCAAATAACAAGAAATTGGAGTCTATATACATAAGTATTATTATAATGGAAAAATATTTTTTCATTCAAAGCCTAATGACAAAACGGTGAGTATATATAAATAGACCTTGAGTTAAGACTGGGCCAAACACCTTGTTGAACTAAGGGCTTCTTTTCCTTGTTTGGCAGGATTTGCCACAACCAAGTCAGTTTCACCAATGTGTTCCACAATAGATTGTTTTTTCCTCTTGTCCAGTAAGAAATGGTCTAAGTCGACAATATACCCTGATATTTCCTGTATCAGAAAAGTTTCATGTGAATTCATAATCAATTCACATCAATTACATGTTAGGCAAATAAACACATATAATGCCACCTTTTAATTCTTGAACTTCATTGAACAATTTTCGATTTTCTGCAAGAACTGTTTGATAACTCTTAGCTGTATCTACTAGTGATTTAAGATTTATACCTGAACAAGTTACAATACAATTATCAGAGCTTACCTATTTTGAAAAACAAAAATAAAATGGAGGGTAAGAGGGGCGTAAAAGTGACATGTAATTGCAAGGCTTACCTAATCGATTACATTCCTCTGAATAAATCTTTTGCTCTTTCATAGCATCTTGCTTAATGGATTCCCACGACAGTTTCAATTTCTGAATGTTTGCAAGTTTAATAGAAAATTGAAATATTTGACATAATAACAATAAGATTGACAATCACTTATATCTATATGTAAGTTTATCTGTATGAAACTAAATTGAAAATTCACAGCTTTTCGTATCTGGTTCTCTATCATGGTCCACTTTTGATACTTTGACTCAGAAAGAGCTTCATTCTCTTTAACCTTACTTCTTAGTTTTTCCAACAAATTTTCATATTCTTGTGATTTATGTTTCAATTCTTCTTTAGCATCCTCAACTTTTGCTTCCAACTGCAAGCATTTTACTTCGTATGTTTTTTTTTCATTATTTCTAGTTCTTGCTTAAATGTTGAAATTTCCACATTTTTATCCTCCAACTCTTTAATATATTTAATAACCTCTTTGCCATTTGCATTTTTTCTCTCATTAACTTTTGCTTCCAACAGTGATCATTTTACTTCATATGTTTTTTTTCATTTTTTCTAGTTACTGCTTAAAAGTTGAAATTTCCACATTTTTGTCCTCCAACTTTTTATTATATTTAATAGCCTCTTTATCATCTGCCATTCTTTCCTTCTCAGTTTTTGCTTCTAACTGTGAACATTGTATTTCACATGTTTTTTTTTCATTGTTTCTAATTTTTGCTTCAATGTCGAAACTTCCATATTTTTGTCCTCCAGCTCTTTAACATATTTAATAATCTCTTTGTCATTTACTATTTTTTCCGCATCAGCTTTTGCTTCCAACTTTGAGAATTGTACTTCATAGGTTTTTCTCATTGTTTCTAGTTCTTGCTTTAATGTTGAAATTTCCATATTTTTGTCTTCTAGCTCTTTAGTATATCTAATAACCTCTTTGTCATTTGCCATCTTTTTGGTGTCCTCAATCTGTTTTAAGTCATTCTCCATCTCTTTTTCCATTTTAATCTTGTGAGATTGTTTTAATTCTTCTGTCTTCTTGTCTTCTTTTTTAGTCCTTTGAGCCTGTATTGAGGGGCCAAAAAGCTTACAATACAAACAAATGAAAATAGTTCAATTTTATTTGTTTCTTTAGCTTCAAAACACACAAAATTTAAAAGGGTATTATAATATCCTATTTCTAAAAGTGTGTATACACATGTTACTTGCAATCATTTGCAAATTAAGAAAATATTACCTTTACCTACTAAAGTTGATTAGTTTCTTATGAATGATAAATAAAAATGTTTGTACCATGTACTCATGTACTATGTATTAATTCACTTGTAACATGATAATTGGTAAAGCTATTTGGGATACCTCAGTCTCTTCCTTGGTTTTAGATGCAAAAGCCTCAAGTACTTTGATTTTTGAGTGATATTTTTCTTCACGAGCCTTAAAAAGATTGTTTTGCTAAAGGCAAATAGTAAGAAAATGGTGAGAAAAAATCAATTGAGTAAAAAACAAAGGTTAACTAACTTTTGAAAATAATGTTATAGTAATTGACTTACGGTTTTTAAATGTTCTACTTGAGTTGATATACGTCGCTCAATCTCTTGTACAACTTTTCTCAATAAGCAAGCCAAACGTTAAGATGTTAAGATATTTGTTAGACAATACTTCAAACCTTATTATACATGTGTAACACATTTTACATGAACTTGTATATGTGTATTTCATGAATACATTTATGATATGTGTAACACTAAAGCCTCCAATGCCATACATGGGGTATTTCACCATTTCTTCTTTCAACACTTTCTTCCAAGATGTCATTCACTACACTCAAAAGTTATTGAGTAGGAGCATTCTGCACCAATAAATGCTGAAACAAATCATTGATGCATAGAACTAGAAAGATGTGCATAAATTGGGCAAAGTCAAAGATAATGAAAAGAATATTAAAATTTACATCCAAACTAGTTGATTTCATCAATTCTGAAATTTTTGGTGAAGGAAGATCTGCATAACTTCCTTGTCTTAGTCGAAACACTTTGGGGAACTTATGACCTACTTGGCTTATTAACGTAGTTGGTTGCTCTGTACAAGATATGGAATAAGTACTATAAAGACAAAACACTATCTAATTGGTCTAATGAATCACAAAATAAGAAATAAATTTTGATTTCCACAATATATATGTCTTTCACACAAGCATTTATTTCTCCCTTATCTATTTCTTTTTCATTTCCTTGTGGATGGACACGCTTGGAGATAGATTTATTTCTAACAAACCGAGCTTATTATTAATTAAAGCAATCATATAAATTGTATACTATGCAACTAAAAAAAAGTTTAGAACTCCATTTTATTTCTTTTATACACAAACATAATAATTGCGCATATCACATGTAGATTATTCTAGTTTTGACAAACAAATCATTTTGAAAGTTAGTAAATTAGTTATGTTTGTTTTACTATAAATTTTGTGTTTAGCTTAACAGTATGCATAACATTTCTATTCAAACTTCCTTTGCCAATAAAGGAATATGTAGACATAAATATCAATATGTTTCCTTGTTAATATAGCTATATCAATACAATAATCTTATCTCATTAAGTGAATTCATTACATGGATCACACAACATCTTTTGACTCAACGAAAAACTAATATATATTTATATAAATAATAATTAAGAAATTGTTAATTTATTTGTATCTCATTATCTCTATAAGCATCAAAACACACTCACAAAAGGTAAGAGTTGGGTTCATCATACCTGTCATAACTGGACTTTGCAAAACACGTTGAAACTTTGCCTCGGATGACACTTTACTTTGGAGTGAGTTAACTCCGTTGAAATTGGCACTTGAATTGCCCAAGTCTTTGGGTTCAACGGTGTGGTTATTCGATGATGGATTCATCACTAGGTGATTCCTCAAGGACAAGACTTCATACATTCATGTGCAGATGTTTCATAACAATTGTCATTGTATCATATCACCCAATAAACTCTTCTAACCTAATTAAATTTAGTATCCAAATTATCCCAACAAAAATAATAGTAAGAATCATTGTATTGACGTTAAATGATTTAATTATACAATATAATACAGTGCGTGTAATACTTGTAAAACATTTTGCTTTCAATTTCATTCACTGACAAAAACCATGGACGATATATTCAAAAGAGAAGAGTAGCAAAAGGCAAACTCAAAGGGATCAAAGGTTGAATGTTTATAGATTCCTAAACAAAATTAAACAACCAAAGGTTCTATAATTTTGTATTTCTAATAATTAATGTAATGGAGTATATATGTTAATCTCTTTCTAGTTCTCACTAATGTTCAAATGATGAAAGCTTGCAACCACTTCAAATCTGAACATGGTTCTAAAACATTAAAATAAAGAACTAACCATGCTACATCATCCATGACAATTTGTTGAAATTATAATCAACACATTCTTAATTTAATCAAGCTACATCTTAGTGTGAATATCAAAATTACCAAAGCGGTAACATGGACAATGTATAAAAGCACCAGTACTGGAGAACCCAACCTTAAAGATGTGTTAACATTTATCAAATGTTCTTGCTGTGACAAGAGTTAAGTAAACTCGAATAAACATCAAATGGATATTTTTCTACATAAATATAGTTACGTTTAAAATAATTTAATAATACTTTTTGTATGGATTTGTGAGAGAGAAGGAAAGGGGGCTCCTCAAAAATAGGAGAACAACATTCTCTACGTTAAAATCATTCTAGTGGAAGAACACCATTGCATGCATGTCTCGCCAAAAAAGGATTTGGATCACCTAAAGTGAGCCCTGACTTTAGAAAACAAATGAGTTTATTTATACCATTTAATTATTTAATGGTTTGGGTTTATCTATTTTTAAAAATTTTGATAATTAAAAAAAAGAGAAACAAACAAAATAATCACGCACAATTTTGCCTTGTCCACCTTTACGACACATTCCTTCATCCGCCTCCCCCCATTAATTTGAATTTATAGAATTTCAATTATATATTTATTAAATTTTATGAATTTTGATACATGTCTAGATATGATTAATCATTCTTGGAAATCACAAAGAACTAAATGTAAACTCGAGCGGGACACAAGTTTATTTCAAAAAATTTAATTTATAAGAAATTTATTTTAAAATTTTGAACCATTTTTATCTTATTAAAAAATAATCAAGATAAATATTATGATTATGGAAAAAAAATTGAGAGTTGACAAGAATATATTTAAATTTTTATTTTCAATAAAATCTATTTTAATTGCATGTAATTTGTGGGATCAAATAACAAATTTATTCTTCTTAAGTCTTAACAGTTTAGATGCTTTAATCCCCAAAGTTGAAAATAATGTGAACAAGAGAACATAATGTTGAGCCTTCTTTGATTTTGCAATCATACAGTTTTATTTTTCTACAAATTATTGTTAAATGATTAACCGTTTCATGCTCTGCTGGAATGTCCAAGACTAACCAATAATAAATATATATGTGATATTCATATGTTGTAAACTCTTATCAATTAAACTCTTAAAAAAATTTAATTTTTTATTTTATAAAAAAACCTTATCAATTAGAGTAATTAATTGATCAATATATATAAGGGCTTATGAGAGTATATGAAAAATCTTATAAAAATATTTCATGGGTGGTCCATAAAAAAATTTGAGCTTATTTTAACAAACTATATAATATAGCTTATTATTGCAACAACATGTGATGCTTTTTTTTTAAGAAAAAAACTAATGTTATAAAAATATATTAAAAAAACTAAGATCAAAATCTTGGCTAACTCATTATTAAGTGTATCAGTCTTTTATTTTTTGTTCGTTATCAGTTTATTTATTTTTCCGTTTGTTCCATTACTTTTTGACGCAGCGTAACAAATAACCCACGTCTCATGGAAACCTTCCTCATTTTTGTCTCATAAATACATATCTCTGTTCGAAATATTGGAAACCTTTTTCACTTTTTTTTATTATACATTTTTTTTGTTGCTTGATGTCCAAGATACCCTGTCACTGTTTTCTCATAATATATAATGTTATTTTTTAGTTACATTTAAAAAAAAAATGTTTTTTTTGGATAAGAGATATTGAATAAGATATTTTCTACTAAAATTTCTTACTTTCTACTAAAATAATTAGTTAACTTCATACAAATTAATTATTAATAAAACTTGTAAAGAATATTTTATAGTAATATCATGATAATCAAAAGTAAAAGAAAAAGAAATAAAAGAAAAAATATATTATATAACATCATATATAAATATTATTTAGATGACCAAAGATGGATCAAGTTGATAAGGATCAAACTCATCCTAAGAAATACAATTTGATCCTATTGTTAATGTGATGACTTTTTTTTTTATGAATGATCTATAAGTAGTTTTATAAATACTTAATAAGCCTTTATATATATATATATATATATATATATATATATATATATATATATATATATATATGTGTGTGTGTGTGGGTGTGAACAGAAGGTTGGGTAGGGAGGCACGGAAGCAAGAAGGAAAAAGTGTGTGGGGTGAGAGATACAGTCTCCGCGTTTACAGGACGTATGGGATAAGCAGAAAGCAAGTGGGGGCCATTCATTCTCAAAACCATTGGCTCCCCTTCTCCACCAGCGCCCACAGTCCTCCTACCATTTCCAATCAATAAACACTACTTACACCTTCTAGTACACACAAAATTAACATTCAATAGCATAAAATATTATTTACCATTTAACACTATTATTATCTTTTCATTTATATTAGTATAATAGTTTTATAAATACTTAATATGCAACTTCAATATATCCAAACAGAAACTGTTTATTTCAAGTACAACATGCTTCTTCGAAGAATTTCATGACTTTATATTATTGTAAAGTAACATTTAGTCTTTTAAAAATTTGTATCAAGTTTAAAACTTATGCTTGCTGATTTATTTAAAAAATACAATACTTGAGTTTATAACTTAATTGTCATTTTTATCAAAATTATTGGTCAAGTAAGTAATTTTAATATTGCAAAACCACTGTACGGACTCCCACAAAACCGGGAAACGAACTTGTGTGAATTTGGTGATGATTCATTCATGATTCATCTATTCGGACAACGTGGGACCCTCCAATCCCTTCAAGGACAACCAAACAAAACCACAGTCCCCATTCCCAAAACTGCCATATTCTTGGAAGCGAAAACAGCTGCGCTCTATTCCAAACCCACGTCCTCACTCCTCACTATATATAAAACCATAAGTCATCCTCATTCATGATAGTAATAAGTACTTAAGAATTCCATTTAGGGACTTCCCAAACACGTCACTAATCGTATCAACAATTCACCATGCGCTTGAGCTGCAATGGATGCCGCGTTCTCCGCAGAGGGTGCACCACTGAGTGCCCCATTCGCATCTCCCTCCAATGGATCAATTCCCCTAACTCCCAATCCAACGCAACCCTCTTCCTTGCAAAGTTCTATGGCCGCCAAGGCCTCCTCACCCTCCTCACCAACGCTCCCTCACAACTACAACAAGGTACATGTCAACCATCACTAACTTCTATTTCATCATGATTATTGGATTCTACAATAGTTTCTTGTTAATTATGAAATTTCTATTTTAAATGAGTTTAATTTTCAGATTTTTTTTGTTGGTCGTATTATTAATATAAAATATTTATCAATTTTAATAACAAATAATCTCAATCGTAGAACCTGATTGATTATTTTAGTGAAATTTTTTCTTTTAATTATTTTTTTTATTCATAAAACTTAAATCTAAAATCTTGCATAAAATAATTTTCATATCAACAATTTGTTGGTGTTTAATTTTAAGATATTGACATTATTGATTAATAACATAAACCTTATATATGATTTTTGAAGTAGAGGTTTAGTCTAAACTATTTCTATTTAGACTTTATATATATATATATATATATATATATATATATATATATATATATTAATGAATTGATAACATAATTAAATAGTCAAATTTGAAGGAAGTGATATTTTTTTAATAATATAATATAATACTCGTTGGCTAAGAGTAGCGATCTTTATACCATCAACAATGAATTTCAGTTAAATTCATTCTCCATTTGCCACAAAAATTGTGGATTTTTTATTCTAAGATTGCATCTTTCTATTATTAATGTTGGAGCATGTTTCTACTTTTGTGCTTTTCAGCCGTTTTAAAATCTTTGCTTTACGAAGCATGCGGTCGAATAGTGAACCCGGTTCTCGGCTCGACCGGGTTGCTCTCCACCGGGAATTGGCATTTGTGCGAAGCCGCGGTCAAAGCCGTTCTTAATGGCGCGCCGATTGAGCAGGCTCCTTTGGACGGCGCCACAAGCCTGCAGCTCAAGGCTTGTAATATTCGCCACGTGGCAAAGAGTGATAAATCGTGCGGCTCTGATACGCTTCGCAAGGTGAAGTCTCGCACCACCACGTTCAAGCGCCGAGCCGCAAAGTCCAGAGTCGAGTCAGTTGTGGCTGAGTTGGCTGAAAGCGAGTTAGATGGTCATGGTTCGATGAGTCATGACTCGGGATCCGGGGTGACTCGGATGAGTGAGAACAAAATCGTTGGAGGGGAAGCCGATAGCGACTCCGTGCAGAGTGTGGGGCCGGCACGAGCCGATGGTGAAGAAATGGAACTTCAATTAACATTGGGGTGGGGTCCACTGAAGAGACAATGATGACGCCACGTGTAGGGCTTGATCTCTCTGGCTAGTAGGGTTGGTGTTAGCTAGTGGTGAAATATGTTTTTTTTAATCTTCACCCCGTTTAGTTATATGATAATATTTTTGGATTTTTCACATATACATTGTGAAAATTGTTTGTAGGAGCATTTTTTTTATATTATAAATTACAAAAGAAAACAATTAATTAAGCTTTTCCAATTCAACCAAACTTATATGGCTGCAAACTAAAAGGTAATAACTCAGACTATAGTTGATTTGATGAAAATGAAATCAAACGAAATCATCGTTCCCCATGTGATGTTTAGTATGGTTAAAAATGGAATAACCGTTCTATTGTTTTCAACGTTTGATGCATTGAAATGAAAGTAAGAATGAAAAATAAATAAAAATATTGGCATAATAATAACAACACCTCATACATGATTATCTTTTTTTTTTAAAAAAAACACTCATACATTGACTAATTTTCTTTTCCGCGTGAGCTAACAATTATGGCCGTTCGGTAGTGATAAAATTTGAGGTGTCAAAATGAATGAGAACGAGGGAAAATGACTGAAAGTAAAAAAAAAAAAACATTGTTAATTAATTTTGTGTCACCACGTGTGTTTATTATAATTCGAACTAAAAGAGACACGAGATGTTTAAAATTTGTGAGACCTTCGCTATATCTTTCGTCGCAAAAATGGTGTGAAAACGCCACTGAAATGAAACAACATCTACACACTTCTTTTGTGAGCATAACAGCTTGATAACCAATTATGGTTTTCTAATTTCGATTCATAAGTAAATATTCCGTTAAAATATAATTTTTATCTTCTTCTCTTTGTTAATTTTTCATTTTGATGTCCTCATTTCAAAATTATTTTTTATAAAATAAAAAGACTAAATGTACTTATTTTAAAATGATAGACCAAAATTATATATTAAAAAAATAAAAGAATCAAAATTATATTTTGCCTAAATATTTTATAATTACTATTTTATCTTTTTAAATATTATAATGAAATAGTAATATTATAATAATCCTTGACTGTTCGAAAGCCGAAAAGGAGATGTAATTTTATATGATTTTGTTAATAATATATTTATTAAATAAATAAATAAAAGCATTTATTGTGAAAAATATAAAAAAAATACAAAAAAAATCATGACTAATATAATTTTATGTCTCTCGATAAGAATTATTTTTTTAGTTAGTTAACCCATATGTTAAGGAAAAGTGTTAATACTTGTGAAATGGAGAGAAGTTTGCTCTTGAGCCCAAATATAAGGAACAGTTTATTGGGCCCACGGTAATGGGTCTGTGACAACCGTGAGCCCATAAGGGAAGAAAGTGAAAAAAAAAAAAAAGCGAACTGCAGAAACGCAATCAGAGGAAGAGAAGAGACACTGAGGTCGTTGGCGAGAATGGGAAGAAAGAAGGGGTATGTTGAGTTCGAGGAGTCGCCGCCGGACGATTTCGATCCGGCGAATCCGTACAAGGACCCGGTGGCGATGCTGGAGATGAGGGAGCACATCGTGAGAGAGAAGTGGATCCAAATCGAGAAGGCCAAGATCATTAGGGAGAAGCTCCGCTGGTGCTACCGCATCGAAGGCGTCAACCACCTCCAGAAGTGCCGCCACCTCGTCAACCAGTATCTCGAGTCCACCCGCGGCATCGGTTGGGGCAAGGACGGTCGCCACCCATCTCTCCACGGTCACCCTTCTCTCTTCCAATTTCAATCTACTAGGGTTTTAGGAATTCTCAATTTGGAAAATTATGAAACATTTGATGATTTCCTTAATGCTGTTTGGAATTTATATTCTTCCTTGTCTGTTGATGGTTTTGTGATGATTCATTGTTTAATTTTCTGAAACAGCTCCCAAGGTTGACCCTGTTGAGTCTGAATGACCTTCCTGTGGACAATAATAACAAAAAAAAGGTAATTTCAAAAATCAGTTGATTTTCTATACTCAATGATTGTTAAATGAACCCATCGTGAGTTATTAGTGTTTGGAGATGTTTGGGGTTTCGACAAGTTTTAGTTTAATGTTGAGGGTCTAAGACATTCCTCCTTGTAGACTAGGATAGAGTTATTCATGTTTAGGGTTTTGATAAGTTTTATATTGGTTGGATTGGGAATGGCTATGAAATCATAGGTGGAGTTAGTTCTTAAATGAATGCTACTGGAAAAATAAATGGGCAAGTCTGCACTGGCCATAAATCTATTTATGTTGCTGCTGGCTTTCCATGCTTGTGTCTCTAGAATTTCTGTTCCTTGTTCAAAAGTTTGGGTACCTGGCAAGTTGTTGTACTTTGCTGGAGGGAGTTTAAAAATCTGCAGTATTAACTATTTTTTACTATGCATAACAGATAATAAAGGGCTAAATTAAGTTAATTAACAGCTTTCTTGAGGATTGTCACTTGATTGTTATCACCTTAAACTTCTCGGTGCAGATCCTCTCATTTCTGGTTATGACACTAGTGCAGATGACTAGTGTGATGGTAATAAGGAGAATTGCTCTTATAAATAAATTAAAGGAAGTGATGGTGCACTTAGTGCTAAAAATAAAGTGGTGTTGTTACTAGTCAAAATAGTAGTCAAAGTGATTGATGACTCATTGGATCGTTGTTAGATTCTATTTGTAAGAGCTAATAGGTAGAGTTATTTGATGTATTTGGTCAGGAACATTTGTTTAGTTAGTTTGATAAATACAATATCGTTGGGTGAGTTCTTGGATCGCATACTAGTGCACAAATACATCTTTGATCAAATTGGAATCTTAATTTGTAATGTCATGTACATTTTTGGTTGTTGTAAACTTGTAATATTCTTTGCTTTATTGATACCAATGATTTTGCATCTGTGAATGAAGATAAGTATTGTTCCCTTGGCAGGGAAGACCGTTTATCCAACTAATCATATTGCTGAATCGGATATTGGGTTGGAGAAGTGTTTGTTGCAGTTATTGTGTTCATGTTCTTTTTTTTAGTTGAACTTCCTGCAAACTACAACTGTATTTTGACTTAGCCTTGGCTATTTTTCCTTGGCTCATTAGTCTTATGTTGTTTGTTACCATTTAAATGTAAACAAGAAAGGAAAGGCTATGAACAAAGTACATCACAATCAGATTATGAAATAAGTTTATTCGTTCCCTGTTGATTGTAATGTTATCCATTCCGAATATTCAAAGTAAGACTCTTTGAAACTCAAATACCATACATCGATATGTAATCATGAAATTTCACCATCATGTTGGATTTGAGGGTGCCAAGCATTTTCTTCACCCGAGCCCGGGACTTGTTGAAAGGGAGAAATGTCAAAATGCTGTGTGTCAATAAGTTTCATGTCCAAGAGAAGATATATTTAGTGCATGTTTAGTTGGACGCCGGACAATTTTGATTTTAAATATATTTTTACATGTTTGGTTTCATGTTGAAGAAGAATTCAGAATTATTTATGGGTTGAAGAAGAATTCAGAATTATTTATGGGTTGAAGTAACTTTAAGTAATTTTTGTGTTCGATTTAAAATTTTATACTGAATTTTGTTTTTAACTTGATTTTATAACAAAACATTCAAATATAAATCGCATTGCTTCAAAATTAATTTCATTCAACATTAATTTTGTTGATGTCCATTCAAATAAAGTTGCTTAGCTTTCAATGTTTGAGGTTCTGACACAGAACCAGACATGCTGTTAAGCGATAATCAGTGGTGGTCTAGGAATTAGGTGGTCTAGGAATTAAAGTTTGGGTCGGTAAAAAAAATGAATTACAACCAAGTGATTTCCCATGGTCTCCTCTCAACAATTCTTTTAGCACATTTTATGTTGACAGTTGATGGTGATATAGAAAGGGAAGTTACACCTGCCTTACATGTGTTCTTACATTACTTGGTATAAGTTACACTTCCCTTACAACTCAATGGCAAGTGAAAGAAACATAACAAGTATAATAAAAAGAAACAACAGAGTACCTGGAAATGTTTATTTTCAATTTGATGCAATAAAAGAATAGAATGCAGTGTACATGCTTGGATTAGCTTCTTTTGTGTATGAAAGTAGTAAGAGCTTTTAATCAAGCTTTATTGACAGATTTTTCAATTAATAAACAAGTGGCTTGTTTTTTTAACAAAATAATCAAAACCAAAGATGCTAAGAAGAGAGTATGAGTTGATAAAAAAAAATTGAGAGAACAAACCTGTTAGAGCTTGAAACAGCAGAAAGAGGAGGCTGTAGCAAAGGTGTCAACGATCCTTGATGAATGAAAACAGGGTCTGCACTGCAAGCAGAAGAAAATAGTAAAAAGAGGTGGAAATAAAGAAGTATATTAATGATAAATCTCTTGTAGTTTTAGTTTGTTTGACTGTGACAGGCTACGTAGAAAAATAACTCACTATAGTAGGTAGTTGCCGCAACGTGCTATGGTACTTAAGAACAACTGATATGGATACTCGATAGCAATATTAATTTTGATGTTGTACTTTACTCTTTTAAGCCATATGTTGTCTTCTTTATCTTAAACCATGCGTCCATGCCCAGGAAAAAAAGGAAGTCTTACAAATGACAAATTAGTAATCTTAGATGCTTTTTCAAAAGAGTTAGGTTCTGATTTTAGTCCAAAAGAGTTTGTAAAACTAAGTTTTTCAGATAAAAAAACATTTTCAAAGGAACATACCTATACCATCTCATGAAGGATAATAGATTCAATACAATCTGCACTGGAATCAAGTAAAAAAAAAACATGATGATGACTAGCCAAAAATATTGATGTTCTAGCGAGAGTGAAGAAAAAAAACCATTTATTGACACTTTATCATTTGGCTAATTTCCATTGGTATAGTATTTTGCAACAAAAATCAAATTGTTAGTGTAAAATATATTATCCTAACAATATAATTTAGTTAGGATACATATAAATTTCTTATTATATATAATACAATTATCTACTACTACAATACATCATGGTATTGTAATTTATAAAAAAATTTACTAAACTGATTTATTCTTTTTGATATATGGACTAGATATTTAAAGCTCACTTCTAAGGGAATCTATAACAAGACAAATTCACAAGAAATGATAAAATTTGGTTAACCAAGATTGCTTTTAATGGGTCAATGGTTAGAATTGAGCGAGCCAGTTATATGTTAGACACTTTATCCTGTGACTTTCTTCTATTAATCATATTAATACATGCTCCTCCATTAGATGTAATTAGCCACCATTACACTCTCTAATTCAAGACTAGTGCAAACAAACCCGGACCTAGGGTGAGTGTGTCTCTTAGTCACATTGCATATGCCTATGGTCCCATATCTCGTGTCTACACAGAGTAACAATTTATGTTCAAATTTCTGATTATTATCCACTACACAATTCTCTTTTAAAGCAATTAATGTAGTTATATGTCTGACCTTGAGAATGCTTATCATTAAGATGTATTGTAACAATCATTAATGATAAATCCTATGTATGGTGTCTTTTGTCGATGGTAGTGAGTACAAATAGAAGGAAGGAAAATAGATGATCATAGATGAGTCACTAAGAGGGGTCAACTAGTTACATTGTCCCCACACAAATTAATGTATTTTTTTATTGATGCAACTAGACACGGATCATATTGAACATATCCAATAACTGGTTGTATTTTTTTATTTATTTGTTTAGTTTCTTTGCTATCACTCTCTAAAAAACATCTAGTCCATTAACCCCCTTAGCCATAGCCTTCCCACCTTTGCTTGATCATGAACATCATGGTAAGAGAACCAAACTTGTATGTGAAGTTCTGTCATTTCCTACATACCATAGAGTACCAAATTATCAATCAAACAACAAAAGTTGACATACTCATCACGAGGGAGGGTGTTTGAATATTAACAACATATATTATTATGGTATTGGATAATCAAAGTGTTCTAGTTAGAATATTTAATTTATCCATTGCCACCAATTTCACAGGTAAAGAATCGTAAACTTAAAGTCTTGAATTACAAACTATAAATTGACATTTAAAATTTATAATATAAATCAAATAAATAATTAATGACTCATAATATTTAAAATTTAATATACATGTATTGTCAATCAATTAGACATCATTCTTAATAAAAATTTAAAATTATTATTATTAAAAAATTAAGAAAATACAACTAGCTAAATATAACAATTTATAATTAGATACAATCTTAGAAGATGTTTACACAAACAGAACACATGTTATTTATCCTAACATTTAATATGATATTCTTAATAAATTTGAGAATTGTAAAACACCTTAATTAAACTGATATAGTATTAGTGTGTTCTTTCTTCTCATTATTATCTGGATGTGATGATTTACTTTATAAAAGAGGCTCTACTTATGGTAATTATTAAACTGGGAGAAAGTCATCATATTGAACTGAGATACAATCCTAGAGGATGTTTACACAAACAGAACACATATTATTTATCCTAACATTTAATATGATATTCTTAATAAATTTGAGAGTTGTAAAACACCTTAATTAAACTAATATAGTATTAGTGTGTTCTTTCTTCTCATTATCTTTTGCAACCCATCTTTTCTTGAGTAGAAGTGAGAATGTGATGATTTACTTTATAAAAGAGGCTCTACTTATGGTAATTATTAAACTGGGAGAAATTCATCATATTGAACTCAGATGCACAAGATTATTCTTGTTTAACCACTAATCTTAACCATTCATTTTAATCACAAAATTATACTTCTTATGGTAGATATGCAAGGGCCTAGTATAAACTCAAAAAAATAAAAATATTCATATTTAAGTAAATGTTTGGATTAAATTAAGGTTTGTAAACTTTAAGTTTAAACTAATTTTATTTTGCAAATTTAGGTCTGTGCAGTTAACTCTCTCATTATCTCTATTTCAAACTGAATTTTAAGATAAAATTAAATATGAATATTTTTAGTTTAGTGGTTAAACAAAAGACCTTTTTAGTTTTATTTTTTGGATAGATATTGGGATCTCCGGACTGAACCAGACATGACCTAGGAACCTTACGAATAACTACTTGGTGCATGCATAGCATAGGGTAAGAAGGTACCCTTCTTTTTTTAACAAGATCACATGTATTTTTCATGATTTTTTTTCTCTAAGTCATAATAAATTCATGAGTTAGATGTATACACTCAACAAAATAGATTGAACTTACCGACACACACAATTAAAAGTTTAAATATTCCATTCTCCATAAATATAAAACTAAATATCTTTTTCATCATAAGCAAATTATTAGCCACTACATCATGAATTTTAAAAGATTACAAACATCCGAACAAAAATATAGAACATAACATTCAAATAATTACCTCAAAGAAACATTTAAATAATTGAACATTATTATAAAACACTTGAAGTCATAAACATGTTTTAATTGAGTTTTGTTTATGATTAATCTCTGTAGAAGAATTTAATTGAATATCTTTAGTGAAGTTTCATTTTTCAATCACATGTTTTTTTTCATTCTTAGGACTTGAATTTCAAACTTTACGTAGGAAAACTGAACCTAAAATTATTTATACCAACAACTTAGTTGATAAAACATGTTATGATTTGAAAGAAAAGACATATTCATTTTTGGTAACAATCATAATTAGTACTTTGACTCTTTGACAGGACCTCAAACTATTTCCACAAATTTGTGTCCTTCATGTTAACTATGTGAGTAATAATTCTCAATCCATGACTTAGTCATAAAAATTATTTCTCAATCCATGACTTAGTCATAAAAATTATTGGATAAAGGAATTTTTGTGGTAGATAAAAAACATGTTAAAAAATTAATTTTCCAATCAATCATAGTTGCATGAGAATTGAATAAATTTAAATTATCAGAATCCAAAGAGAATTATTAGTATAAGAAGAGTAAAAAAAAAAATACTTCTTCATACACACTTATAGAAAAAAATAAAAAGATAAAATAAATTAAATTTCTTTCATAACTTAAGCACTTTAACTTTTATAAAAGCTCACTTATTTAACTTTTCTAAAAGTTTAAATGGATCATAAGTTAATTTTAAGTTATGTGAGAAGTTTAATTCATGTTATCTCCCTAATTTTCCCCGGTAAGTGTTTATGAAAAATTTATTCAGAACTAAAAAAGAAAAACAAACAAGAATGCGGATAAGCTTTCAAAATTCAAGTTTGATACTATTTTTTTAAAAAGAAATTACTGATTTGACTTTTAAAAAATACAAATGATTTTCTATCAAATGTATATTGATTTATTGGTCAAATTCTGGGGAATTACTGGTATTAATAATTTAAGGAGGGATTTCATGAATCTAATTTATTGGTCAAAATGTCATTTTTATTGAGGGTACTGAAAATCAATTTTGGATTTGTTTATGAAAGGAATGTCTGTTTTTTTTTATATAAAAAAAAAGATCATATATAAAATAATGACATGCACTTTATAAAACTTTTGCATAAAATTGACTCACATATAATTATAAATAGAGTAGAAATAGAACATAAATCATAGATAAGGTAGGATGCTCTTAACGTTTGTATTTTCTTAGTTCACCAAGAAGACAGCTTTACCATACATTAGGCCACATTTTTGTCCTCTAGTGGTTAGGTATATGCAGGAGCGAATTTGAATTGACTTGAAATATAGTGGTTTAAGTTAATTGGTTATGTAAACAAAACAAAAAATGTTAGTTGATTCATGTAACTAAAAACACTTAGATAGTCTTACAAATCTAGAACTAATCAAGCCCACGAAATTGAAAGAACCAACCAATCTCTAAACCGACAAACTTGGGAGAACCAACAAATCTCCAAAGCTCATAGCATCAAGCTGGTTGATAACAACATATTTCAGTGAGGTTTAATTAGAAATTATATATTCACTATGATATCAGTATCAAAATTTTAGCAATTTAAGAGAAATTAATTGATTGTTAGTTGGGTGCAACGCTCATTAATTGTTATTTAAATTACATATATAACTGATATATGTTCTTTAGTATGCTTGTTAATTAGTCTCTATATATAAGTTTATGCCATATGTGTAAGCTATTATTTGTATCCACCGTTGAAATAAAGTTAAGACTTTCCATATGTGTATCTGTTCTTATAACATTTGATAGTGAATTAGTTCAAATATTTGAAGAGTATTTTAATCTTTTATATAGTCCATTTAATTTCACCTGTTTGCTTTCGTTCTTCTTCTTCAATTCCTATGCATAGCAGATGTAAAACTTGTACATATAAGTACCTGATATTAAACACTGTTAATCAGTACCCTCAGAGTTAAAGGTAAACATAACATCAGCATAGATTAATTACAGATTCTTATATATATCATAATTAAGCAACATTGAAAAAGGGCTCCCGAAATTGATTACCAAAGTCTTCAACATGCTGAGAGGGGCTACCATTTCCATTAGTACTAGCTAGACCTGCTAGAGAAAGCAATAAATATCCCAAGCAAGAGAAACCTGACCTAGTGATGATAATGTACATACATGGCAAAACCTAGTAACTAATAATTAATCAAACTAACTTTTCCATAAAATCAAACTTGGAAAAGTTAACCATTTATTTGATCACTTTGATGATCAATCATGTCAGTGGTGATTGATGATTAAGCTGGCAACGCAGTGGCTCCAACAAAGGGTGTCCTCTTCACAAATCGACCTTTCATTCTAGGTCTTTTCTCCGCGTTCAACTTCCTCACTTCATACCTTATCTTCTTTGCAAATAAACGCGTTCTTCTCTTCTCTCGGTACCTTGACACTCTTGCTTCCCTTCCCCCATCTGCATGCACCCTTAAGCTTCCCACTGCCCCATAACAGCATTGAACATTCCCACCATTCGAACCCTTAATTAACAAAAAAAAAAACTTCCATGTCAAACAGTGATCATCAAGTTTGAGCTTCAAAAGAATGTAAAAGGTCATTCTAAATTTTTCAAAAACTAAATATTTTCGGTTGCAACAAATTCAACAAAAACAAAAACAAAACTATGTAATAAGGAGCTATATACACTCACCTATACAATACAATTGAGTAGCTGCATTCTTGTTGAGACTTTTTTAAAAATAAAAAACAATAGCTTTCTTTTGAGTGATTCATGTTTGGTATATATAGACGAATTTTACATTGGTTACTGAAGACGTAACACAACCTTTCTCCTTTAGCCAGATATGAGACTATGAGTGATTTTAGGTATATCGACGAATTTGACATTATTGTTTACCGAAGGCATAACACAACCCCACTATGAATGGATTTGAGGTATATCAACGAATTTTACGTTGGCTACTGATGACGTAACACAACCTTCCTCCTTTAGCTAGATAAGAGACCGGCTATGATACTATAAGAAAAACTGATCAAAAAGTTATTCTCATAAAAATAAGTTGAACCAAACACGCAAGAAGATAACACTGCTGCATGCATAAGCAAAGAGGGTTGAAGAGAATTTACCAAGAAGTCTAGCCAGCAATCATCAGAGTTGAAGAACTTAGGTGGGGTCCCATTAGTCCATGGAGAACCTTGACTTGCCCAAGCAGTAATGACTTCTTCATAGTTTAATCTCAAAAATATGTCCTTCTTAGTTCCCACTTTACTCACTTCATCTTCTTGTGCCTGTGCAGGTGATTCTGATTCAACAATATTCCAATTAAATGCCTCGCCGTTCATATCAAGAATCGAATCCAAATGGCAAGCTGTGTCATCATCAGCATCAAGTTCTTCTTCATCTTTGACCTTCACCATTGCATCTTTGGCTCCAATTAGTACTCCATCAATACATTCATCCATTTCCTCATCTCCTTCTTCTTCTTTGCAATCAAGAATCAGTAGTTCTGATTCTTTCACGTGCTCATCATCATCAGGTGAATCCTCATCAGCCCCGTTTCCAAGAAAGCTTTTCACATCAGCAGTAAACTCAGCAAGGTCCGTATCTGATGGAAGAAACTCGGAAGAAAAGTTTTCCAAGTCCAAGGCTTCTTCACCAGCAGCTACAACCTCGTCCTTCACTTCATTGTATATGCTACACAGCTCAGCATCAAACACCGGCACGCGACACAGTAGTTGCTCCTCAGTCTCATCATTAAGCAATGGCTCTTCACTTCCAAGCTCAGGCACAAGGGGAAGAAGACTAATAGTGTTATTGAAAAACACTTCTTCCTCTCCTCGTTCTTCATGTAATGGTTTTTTTTGTTGTTGTTGTTTCAATGATGAGTGTCTGTTGTTGTTGTGGCGTGGCGTTCTTGCCTTGCGTGTGAATCCACTGTGCCATGCTACCTTAGGGGTCACTGAGTAGTTGACCTTAGAGGATGCAGTTTGAAGCTTAACCCTTTCGTGTCTACTTGCTAATTGGTTTGCTGAGTGAACCATGTTGTCACAGCCATGGCAAAGGAATGCATCATCAGCTGCACAATACCACCGTGCTCTTACTTTTAGGCAGCTCTCGCATGCTCGTGCTGTTCTAGCTCCTAAGGCACTTGCTTCTTTCATTTCGTTGGTCATAGAGCTTGTTTTTTGGTTGCAAAGACAAGTGCAAATGGAATGGTTACCAACAAGGGATCATAACAATGTTGAGGAGGGGGAAAGAGGGGGTAGTGTTTGTGTCTAGAGACCCAAATGATTCAAATTCAATTATTGGTTATGCTGAAACTTGAAAATGTGATGAGAGTGAAGCACAGTGGGGTCTTATAGTTTGTTCTTACTTGGTTCCTTGCCCCCCCAGTGTAACGAGAAACTATTACATAGCTTTAAGACTACTGCAAATCTATGGTTCTCAAATCATTACGTGTTAATTCATGATTCTGACTAATTTTTACTTGAGATATAATGAAGACTTCAATTTATGATTATCAGACATTTACGTGTACATGGTTGATTAATCTTTATTTGACATATATAACTAAGATTTTTAATTTACAAAAAAGATTTTAATTAATTTAATTATGTGTCATGCATACATAGATTAATTAGGTAAGACTTAAGACCATAATCATCCTAAATTATGTAATAATTTATCCAAATATAATCAAGGCCCATGTAACATTAGTAATTTGCTACAGGACATTGGGTGAAAGCCTTAGGGACCCACGACTTGGTCTCATCGCAAAGCTCATTGGCTGGAGCTTTGATGTTCATCTTGTTCTCTAAATTCTTATTGGTTGCCTTTCCTTTTATGGGATTTCTAGTGGATCCAACAGGTTATGTGTGAGGGTCTACTAGTGTCAGTGTTGTTGGTGTGTGTTAGAGTAAGACCTTTTTTGTTGTGTTGCAACTGCAATTCAATAATTCCTTTCTGTGGTCCTCACTTCACGTTGCTTTCACTTCGCCTGTGGTTGCCTTCAACTTCTCATTTGTAACGGTGCATTTTCCACCAATAGATGCAGCCCTGTGTTTGAATAATATATGGCTCCGGTTGACTAATTTGGAAGAGTTCAGCTTTAGAATTTGGTACTTTTGTTTCGAGAAATTTCAACCAGAAATAAATTTATGCTTTGTGTTTTGTTATTGAGTGTGTCCAAAATATGGTTAAATTTAGTATGTGGGGATTGAACCTTGTTTTCTCTTTTTTATCGTTACACCGGTGGCTCAAATTTTTCAAACATTAAAGTCCCACCAACCATACCATTATTGGCCAATCACATGATTTTCCAATTTGTGGGCTTTATAAGCATTGATCTTAATTATACATAAATGGGGATGATTTACTTGATTGATGTATATAACCACAACCAAGAGACTGAAATGGATATGTCCTGTCAATGGGTTATACTTATAAATCAATATCTTCACTCAAGTTTCCATACATGAGAGGCAATTTTGATGTGAAAACATATGCAAGAGCAATTAGATAGTGAAATTGTAACAAATTAACTACAAATGTGACATTCTAGGAATCAGTCCAAAGAATAGTTTACCATAAAATTTCCTACATTTTATTTGGGCCCATATATAAATTTTCTATTCATCAAAACCACAAATTGCACATAGACACATATAGATGCAGCCAAAAATGTTGCTATTTAATTTTGTACTGGTTGTGCAATACTATGAACAGTGACCAGTCTCTTCCAAGAGCCTCCTTTAGCACCCTTCTACAACTTACCTTTCAATAAATTGCCTGTCACGGGTGCCATGACGATCTTATCCTTTCGTGTAAATTTACAAACAACAGGGAGGGAAAAAGGGGACACAGACAGGCACAGAGGGAACAAACTTTGGTGCTACTACGCAGTAACTCGGGGTAATATAGAGGGAATCTTAATACAATGTCAATTTGATGATGATTTAATGAAATCTTCAAGAGTTTGATGGAACAATAAGAGCAAGCTAACTTATGACACCTGTTGTGTGTAATGAGATATGAATGTAACAGATCGATCAGATATGTTTTGTAGATTTATAACGGGATCCCAGGATATCCATGATAAATTTGTTGCCCATAATCACGGTGAATATATGTAAGTGATAAAATGTTTGTATGTTATTTATTTATACTTAAATTAATTTCTCATTCTCTCAATTTTTTCATATTCTAATTTTAATCTCTCAAAATAAATTTATTATTCTTAAATTTTTATTATATAATATTTTTTTATATTTTTAGTTCCTATAAAAATGTTTGTTTATTTTTAATCTCTCATTTATTTTTGTTCAATTTTTTTGTTTATACAATTTCGAAAGATGAAAGAAAAGTAATACACACTTTTAACACTCACTCACCGCGCAAAACAAATTGTATAAACATTCCAAACTCCTCAGTGAGAAAAGTAATACACACTAAAACACAGGGAATAAGACACAATCTAGGACCGATTTAGGTTATCTATTCACTAATACGAACTTCAATGATATGCTTGTTGGTAAAGGCGCGCTTCCTTCCAACTTTGCTTCCATACACGATGAGCCAAACCTCTTTTTCCAACGCCTGGAACCGATGTAGTCATTTAATATATGAGTCTGAGCAAAAACAGAAGGAAATAAGAGTAACGTTATGAGCAAGTATATGTCAAGAAACATTCACTTAGTATAATTTTTTCGATTCTCCTAGCCTAGTATGCTCCCGAGAGTGTGTGAAAGGAATGTCCCTCTTATTTTCTCACAATGTACATGACCCTCTTATTTTCTTCTACTGAGACTTTTAAATTTTCCGATAATGATGTGATGTGTGTAATTATCTGGTGTGAAGGTGATATGTTTTCTTTCTATATTACTTTTTTTTTGTTCAGAATAATATATATGACGTTTTGGAAAGAAAAAAAATTCATTTTAAAATATGTGTCGTTTTATAAAATTAATGTTATATTAAGATTATGTTTTTAAAGATATTTTAGTTAGTTTTTTATATTAGTTAAAAAATTTATTTGATTATTCAGTAAATAATTTTTTTTAATAATTTTTAATATTTTTTTAATATTATTAGAATAATATTTTTTAAAACTCTAATTTATCACTTCTAACTTTTTATATATTTTTTATTTTTATCCTCAACATATTTATTTAATTTCTTTATTACTTTTTTTAAATAACTCACCATTTAATTATTTTAATTTCATTTTATACTTTTTAACTTTTGAATTTTTTTTGTCAGTTTTTCAACTAATTTTATTAAACATAAATTAAATACTTTTTTTCAAAAATATCTTAATAAATACTTAGTGAAATTAATACATAAAAAGAATTAATGAATCATTAATTAGAAAAATAAAGAATATATTACACAATCATATAAAAAAATTTGATATTATGAAACTAAAAGATTACTATATAACAAATTTCACATCACACTTTTAAATTTGATAATAATCACTCATAGATTGAAATGATGTATATTCAATATAATTATAAAAAAAATATTTTATAATAAATAATAAATTCATTTGACACAGTAATTATTCACTTCAATTTTTTAAATTTAATATTGAAATGGTAAAATAAATTTGTGTAGTAATATGATAAATATAAGAAAAATACAAAATTATCATGGTCTGATATTTTTTTTTAATAATTAAATTTTTTTGTATTATTAGTGTAAATTTTTTAGATTGCTAACCAATAAAAAATTATTCCGTTTACTAAAAAAACCAGAAATCATTCCATATATAATATATGTATTTAAAATATAAAGTAATTATTATAAAAATTAATGAAATTTGATAATTAATGATTAAATGAGTGTGAAAAAACTTTACACCATATTAATCATTCAAATTAAATTATAATTTTAATGTAATTATAAATTAATTAATAATATAATAGGTGCCTTGAACCGGAGCAACTATGGTGCGGCGCAAGCGTGGGAGGCCTCCACCGGAAAATTCTCCGTCCAAACGGAGAAGAAGACGTTCTCCGTTGGAATGTTGTAAGAGATAGGTTTTCTCTTCCAAAGACTCTTCCAATTGCACGGTCAGAATTTCAAATACAGCATTACATACCTATCTATCTTCTTTTGTAAATAATCATTAATTCGAATTCTATTGTATTTTGAAATTCTGCATTCACTGCCAATTGTGTTCCGTTTGTGTAATGTTGTGTGGAAATGTGAGGAGATAAGAACAGAGAGAGGATTCAAAATTATAGAAAAAGCCCTTTTGGAATATACAAAAAGCCATACAGATACACAATTGATTAAGATAGGTACCAATTGATGGATTCCGATATCAACTTTGTAGAACTGAGGAATTTTATTTGATTTGGTGGAGGGCTTAGGTGAAGGAAGAGACATTTGAATTAATTAATGTTTTGTGGCAATTAGTAAACGCCTAAATGGTATCTTATTTGTGTGTTCTGCGTGGATTCTCTCTATGAATGCTGCCTACATGATGATATGGAAAGATATGTAAAATAGCTACCCGTGAATGACACCCTACTGTGTGTCCCCAAGAAGCAATAACTGTCTTCCTAAGTGAATACGAAATCCTAGACCTAGTTGATTTCACATGCCGCCACCGGTCCGCCACCATCTACCTGTTTACAATTGCAGTGTGTGCGCCAGGAGATGGGTTTTCTCTTTGAAAGATTGTTCCAATTGCATCGGTCAGAATTACAAGAAATTTGCATGCTTTTGGAGGAAAAAGATAATTACTTTGAATTCTATTTCACTATGAAATTGTGTATTCAAATGGCATCCAAATTTATCACACATGTGGGTGTGTTTATTTTGGTGCTTCCGTCTAATTTTGTGTAGAAAAGTGAATACAGTTTGTTGTGGTTATTTTCCTGCCAAGGAAAAGGTTAGCATTTTAGTTTTACTTACATTTCTCTGGTAGAGATTGTCACCAAATGTAAAAAGTGGAGAATTTAATCGCCAGATGCCATTCTACATATTCAAATACATTTTGGTCAGTGCCTTCTCCCAAATTGCAGTTGCTTTAGGAGGAGGGATGGTATATTTATCAACAAAATAAATAAATAGATAAAAATTTGCACAAATGTAAAGAAGATGGAATTTGCTTGCTTATGGGTATTTTTTTTTCTTTTTACATTAACGAACAGTCCATGATGAAGGTAGCTAATACTTTACTCTACGTTTGGGTGCCAGTGCCACTGTTAACCTTTTGTCATTTAAACTTTAGATTATATTGTGCTTACCTCATATTTACTATTTTGAACAATTCCATCCAGATCTGTATTCTAACATTCCACATAGTTTCTTGGAGTGGGAAAGGTGGAAAAGGCTCATACTTGAAGAGATTAATAACTATAATGCCAGCATACTGTGTTTCCAGGTAGTTTAATAGTCCTTTCTATTGTTATACATTGAATAACAGCACTACTTGTTACCTTGTTACAAACATTAAATCATTTCTTATCACTAGGATTTATGCATCTCTATTGAGCTTTGAAAGGTAGAAAAGAGTAGCAAGTGACTCTGATATTCTAAGCATGTTACATAGGATTTGTTGGGATACAAGTTACACTGATGTTAATTCCAGTTGGCTCAAACATCTTAATTTTTCCCGATTTTGTATTTATTCCCTGCTTGAAATTGTTAGCTAACTTCGTGCATCGTAGAATTGGATTGTCAAGAATTGCTTTCTCATAAATCTTGCTTCTGAAGGAGGTTGTTCATTTTAATGATCTAGATGATCTTTTCCAGAACAGTGGCTTTAAAGGTGTTTACAAGGTATATTACATACCTATTTGAACTATCGTATAAGTTGTAAAAGTCCAAATATTTAATCAAGTAACTTATCTGGGTCATTATTTTCATTTGCCACAGGCTCGCACAGGAGAAGCACTAGATGGATGTGCTGTATTTTGGAAAGACAATTTGTAGGTTTGCCTTACCCATAAGTAATTGAGTTTTTGTATCCTATATTAATCAATTTATTTAATATCTTACAATGTTGACCTTTGACAATAAGTAAATGATATGCCCAAGTATTCCTTGATGCAACAGAATACCAATAGCTACAAAATGTGCTAATAGAACATAGCAATTGAGAAAATATTCTTTATTTGGCCTAATTAAAGTATAGTTTGGAATGTGAATGCAGATTCAAGCTTTTGCTTCAAGAAGATATATAGTTTCAAAGATTTGGTATGCGTAACAATGTTGCTCAGCTTTGTGTTTTTGAGGTATTGTTTTCTATTTTTCTAAGTTGTTTCCCTCCTATGTTTTATATTTGCTCTGTTGCCTTTTATTAGAAGAATTTATGATCTGTGATGCATATTTTTACCCTTGCTCTTAAAGTCTGTTTTACCTCCTGTATACTATGCCTACATGAGTTCTCGCTGCAATGAAACCTATTGTTTTAGGTTTTGGTTTTATATCTTATTACTCTTTATTTCATTATCAATGTACAGGCAAACCATGAAAAAAAAGAATCTGACGCATGTAACCTAACATCAATGTAAGTTTTAGATGTCTAAAATGGGTAGTATGAACACAATTGTTTGTTGTCTTTGACATATCTTTTGTATAACACTTGGAAAGTGTTTCCATTTCATTACCCTGGAATGGTTACTATTTACTAATGTATACCATTTTACTAGTTTCTATTATTTCCTACTCTTCTTAAAACCTTTATGTTATCTCTAATTTTTAGCAACAAAGCTAGTTTAAAACTGAAAATTTTGGAAAGAATAATGTATACACATAATACACTCATGTATTCCCATTTGCTTACACACACATACACATGGTGCCTATTTCATGGCCAATGATTTTCATAATTTGATCTACATCTATAGAGCACCATCCACCGGAAAAAGAAGATTTGTAGTAGGAAATATACATGTGTTGTTCAACCCAAATCGTGGTGACATCAAACTGGGCCAGGTACTTCTTGAATTTTCTTAACTAGATGGGTAGCATTATGCTGATTTTGCATGTATAGGCATTTGTGTTTGTGTATGTGATTCATTTTCTTTTTTTTAATAGTATTTTTTTCTTGGGCTAGGGTTGGTGCAAAGCGTTTTACCTCACTCAAAGAAAATGCATTTAATTCTCCATAGTTAATTAAGTTGTCTAATCTATTTTATTGATTCTGGGAACTTGCTACATGACATAATGGATAGGTCAGACTTTTACTTGATAAAGCATACAAGTTGTCACAAGAATGGGGCGACATTCCTGTTATTATTGCTGGGGATTTAAATAGTGTTCCACAGGTATGGTATTGCTTTATACTTAGCGATTGGTCAATTTCAGATTAGTTATCTGTGATCTAATATTGCTTCTGTTTTTTTTCATCTCACACTGTCAGTGCCATATATAAATTTCTGTCTTCATCAAAGGTGAGTTTTGCATCTCCTTGTCATTGTATACTCTCAAGCCTTTTTGCTTATTGTTGTGCTGTATCTGAGAAATTTGACTGTATGCTGAATCTCAGACCTTGAGTAAGTAATTTATCTGTGTTTGGATTACAGATAATGGGCTGAACAAAAAGGAATGAGGGAAAGGGGAACAAATTCCCTTGTTTGGGAGTTTGAAAATAGGTAGGATGTAAAAGGAATTCAAGAGCATCTATTCACCCTTTGTTCCTTTCAAAAACTCAATGTTTGTTACCCTGAAAATTGGTTGGAACTGGAGGAAATCAAAGGTTTCTTGCCCTTAATAATCTTACGAACAAAGGGAAAGTTAGCTTTGTTCCACTCCTTACCCTGCCTGTCCAATTTATCCCTACTTGTCCCATTCCATTCTATTATCCAAACACTGTTAGAGGTGGGGCTTGTTCTTTGAGGGGAGAAGGCCATTAATGAGTATTCAGTGTTTATAAGTATTGCTCCATTTATTGCAGTTAGACATCCAATTACATGATCGCAGAAAAATGTCAGGACAGCTTGAAATCCAGACCAACAGAGTCTTCAGATCATAGATTGGTGATGATGCTAGGTTGTTTTTTAGTCTTTGCTAAGTCTTTTTTTTTCAGTTACTATCTGTTATAACTTCCCCTCCCGCTCCTCCTAATGAGCAAGGCAACCATCAATTATGAAACAGATTCACAATCATTTATTTGCAAGACTGTAGATTATTGTTGATTGTTGATATTTATAATATGCTTTTTTATTGCTCTAAATGATAGTGTGTGCTTGTTTTACTTGAATCTCACTTTTCAATGCACATTCAACTGAACTCTACACTCAAGGAGGATTGATGCTCAACTTAACATGATGACAATTCAAACATGCCTATAATGATAGTATTGCCTTTATTGTTGTTGATTATTTCCTTGGTTATGCATTAAATTTTGGTTGTAATCTACGCCTAATTAGGGTAGAACATCTTGTTGATTTTGTAATTTTCTTTCCCTAATCATGAGATTCTGTTTGTACCATATTTCAATATAACTGGTAGAGCTGAGAGCTCTCCTCCCAAGCAAGATTCACTCAAAACTAGTTTCTTGCCTGTGTTTCAAGTATATTATTATTATTGTGATTATTATTATTATTATTATTTGTCCAATTTTAGAGGGAAAGGTTGCCTTTGTTGATTATGTCAAATTTTAGGTATTCGGTATTCTGTATTAATTATTTGAGTATCTGGTGCAGCATTTCAATGTCTGTTTCGAGACAATTGTACAGATGGAGTGTGGAAGAACTAAGACTTGCGTCTGGGGAAGAAGGGGTCACTCGTCTTCAGCACCAGCTCAAACTCTGCAGTGCTTATAGTGGTGTTCCTGTATGCTGTATTCCCAAGTCTACTCCAACATCAATAAAATTGTTAAATCAAATATTTCTGCAACTTCTTTGTCATTGTGATATAAAGATTGTCCATGAAATATTGATATGGGAAAAACTCTAGAATTTTTTCGTTGGATATTCAAACAGTTGTGATATTTCCCTTTCCCCCTTGATATTCATAAAGTTCATATGGTTGTGGTTGTGGCTGCAGGGAAACCATAGAACGAGAGATGATATTGGGGAACCCTTGGCAACATCATACCACTCCAAGTTCATGGGAACTGTTGATTATATCTGGTAATTATATTGTTTCACACTAAGCATAAAAAATTTGCATTTACAATTTGTGCTAGTTGTTACTGATGTCATTGGTAAGCAGGCATTCTGAGGATCTTATTCCTGTTAGAGTTCTTGAAACCTTGCCCATTGATACTCTTAGAAGATCTAGAGGACTCCCTAGTGAGGTAATCTACTTAAATCTAGTTCTTGAAACCTTGACTATTGATGTGCTTATGTATTTTGTTCCACTGTGGATTTGGATTATCAATATCTTTATTATTCTTTTCTTGACTTGTAGAAATGGGGAAGTGACCACTTAGCTGTTGTATGTGAAGTTGCTTTTGCAAACAACGGCAATGTATCCTGATGGCTTCATTATGCAATTCCAACCCCGTGCTGAATGATCTCATTCTTAAAATCATTTACAAAGAGTATGTATGAGGTCTGAGCTTTAAGCTGATCAACAAATATGGAGATTTAGGAGAGTCAAAACATTGCCACTGTTGCAGATCTCATTGAATCATACCATTGATGTCCACTTCTATCCCATTCAAGATTTCCTACTCTGCTGATTCCTCTTGTGGTAAAGGAGCATGATGAGATCTAACTATGAATTGCACCTGATAAGCATCACGTTGCAACAGATGTGCAAACTCTCCTTTCTAGCTGTGATGTTGCTTGGAACATGGAATTGCTTTAAAATTTATCAAGCACTTTCTGCATAGTGAGCATGCTAGGTAACCTCTCATTACGAGGCTCAGAGAGTAGTTGATGTATATCTAAAATATTATGATATTCCAAGACAAATTGGCTGCCACTGTCACCAATTTTTTATGGAGTTCTATGCATTATTCCTGTTTAGGTCTAACGCCCCTAGTTACACACTACAGCCCCTAATTATACTTAAAAGTTTAGCCATATCATGTTGGTTTATTTTTTGTTAACACAAGTTTTAGTTAACGGCTTAGGCTTTGTTTATCGGTTGAGTTATTACGCGTGTATTAGAAAATTTGAAAGATTTTTTTTTCATTAGACTATTTTAACAAAAACCAAGCACAAACTCGTTATAAGACTACGTGATTTGATTCAACCAAAATATGTATCTTATTGTGCATTTATATCCTATACGTCCTATTTTGCATCATGTACCTTCCAAAAGAGTCCACCGGATAAAAATACCCCTTTACCAAGTACCCTCATTCTAGAACGACTATTATGAAATATGATACTTTTTTTAAATATAATTTTTCATATTTTGGAATATCTATTTCAGAGTAAGTTATCAAAGTGTTTATTCTATTTTGGAATAGATATTTTGAAATATGAAAAATTATATTCTGAAAGAGTATCTTATTTTGGAATAGAATACATTTTCAGAATATAATTTTTGTATTCTAAAATAACTATTCTAGAATGTAGGTTTTTGTATTTCATAATAGTTATTCTAGAAACATGTCCTATTCTGAAATAATCATTTCATATAGGTGACACGATCCCCCTTCCCTTCTTCAAACTCGAACTTGTACCACCAAGCCATCGTCCATCATGTGTCACATCTACACTTTCGTGCCACTGTGCACCACCTTCTCGCATCAACCTAGGGTTGCCATGTGGAACGATAGGGAAGGTTCAAACGACAACATTTTTGGTGTAGTTGAAGAGATAGCTCTATTGCTGACAAAGATGAAGAGGGTGGAGTCCACGTTGGGGAGGAGGTGGTTGGTGGAGTACCAGCGGTGGGCAGAGGGGAGTTCGAGCCAATCGCAGGTGACAAAGGTGGTGGGACAGGGGAGAAGGTGTTGACTTTCTTTTCGTCGTCAAGACGTCAACAGGGGTGGGGCATGGGCGGCACCACATTCATATTTCAGAAGAGAGGGTGTTTGCGTGGGGTAGGGAAGAGGGAGAGGAGGTGTTATGGCTAAGGGTGTTTTTGACCATTTAGTCTTTTTGGAAGGTGTAAGATTCATACTGGAGGTGCATGATATAAATGTCATCTCATTGTCTTATGAGCACATAAATTGCTACTGGAGTCCCCTCCAACCAGGAGAAAAAAAACTAATGAACATTGGATCCATGTAGGTTGTTTTATCTCATATGCTACTTATCCAATTGCAAGAGATTTTATGAGAATCCACACCATTGTGTAGATTGTCATTGTCAGCCACCCCAAGAGCAAGGCAGGAATGAACGGGAATATTTTCAAATGGTTCTTCTTAATTAATCTTTTTCATGTTTCGTGAAAGGGGAAAATAGTTGCTAAAAATTTTCATGAGGGGAACATTTATTCCTTGTGATTGTAATGCTTTTGCTTTTTCCTTTACTTTGGCATTTTCTTTTTGTTTTGATTTTCCATGCATTAACAGTAGCCAAAACCAAATAAAGTACAGTTTGGAGCAATGTATTTTCAAAGTGTACATAATAAGAAGAAAGAAGGAAAAGATTGAGTACGTGAGGACACAGTTTGAAGAAAGTATGAAACAATTTTAGTTTCTTGACAAGATAACAAAGCCTCTACAATTGAATGCAACATGCTTAAACTCATTTGGTTGCCTATATACTTTGTAATAATTGTACCACTAGTTTCACCAACTTAACTACAAAATTTAGGAACATTCCCAATTTAGAGTTTCATCAATCCAAGCTAACTCTTCAAAAGCACTGTCTACAGGGGGAAGGGTGGTGCCCTCCCCATGTTCCACATTCCACACAGAACCACCTTTCATGTCATTGTCCAAGAAATTATAAAAGTCATTACCAAACAGCATTATCTCTTTCTCTATTTCATCCAAATAGAAATCATCACGACCAGCCAATGATGCCACAACTGGCTCCTCTAGCAAATGCAAAATTGAATTGTCTTCACTATAAACTGGTTCCACATCAATGCCTCCTCCTTCACCATTTGTGTCCACATTTTCCTTTTCTTTGACTGAGCCATTAAGGTCATTAACATCTAGTGGAGCTTTTGTAGTGCTGACATCAAGCACTGATGACGGAGATGGATGAAACAATACTTCTTTTTCTTTGGAACTTTCACAAGCCAATGCATCCCTTTTGCTCAAAGCCAACAAAGAGCTGTCAAACTCATTCCTCTTTCTCTCATATGCCACAACAGCCTCTTCTTCAGTATCAAAAGTACCAAGCCACATTCTGACCCCCCGAATAGGGTCTTTAATTTCTGCTACATATTTCCCCCATTTCCTACGTTGAACTCCTTTGTACATGCTTGATGGTTTCCTGTTCCTCCTACTTGCTTTGATCTTTTCACTATTGACATCTTCTTGTGAAGAATTCTCTTCATGTAATTTGCTTGGCATGCATGGAAGCGAAATTTCCTTGACAACCCGCTTAGAGCATCCATTTAACCGATAACCATTGCTCAAAAACTTATCATCTTCTTCACTTGAAGAATCTGTGGCATCAGGGTCAGTGTACACAATTTTAATTTTCCTCAATGTGTTTATGTTTTCTTCTTTGGCTGGAGCTTTCTCTTTTCCTCTCTTACATTCCATTCCTTGTTTCTGAGTTTGCCTAGGAAATGACATTTTTTGTATGAGATCACAAGTATCTTCAACTAAACACAATCCTGGTCAAGCCGAGTAAGATTCGGTGCCAAAACCTGACATTTTAAGCCGGAACCAAAAAAAACTTAAAGAAAATCTAAATAAACAAGGAAAGATCAAGATTTTTGAGTATCAAGAGAAACACAAAATCTCACAACAGCTATCTCCCTTACTTGTGTCAAGAGCATTAAAGCATTCAAACCCAACATAAGTCCTGCATTTAAGGGTAAAACAATGAACATTTCTTAAGCGAAAAATGATAAAAAAAAAAAATGTAAAACCTGTGTGAGACACTGAATTACAGATACCAAGGTGAACTCACATGCCATTTTGATCTCAATCTCATGTAAAAAGGTCTTGTATCTCTGATCAAGTGACCATAGTTGCATGCAATGGCCAAAGGCTCAAGGAGTGCATGAAAGTAAGCACAACATAGAGAAGACTGCTTCAGAGCTTCACACTAATCAGATTCATGCTGTTTTCTGCAGAAAGCATTTACTTTATAGTGTGGAGGTGAAATGAGGGACGTAGAAACAAAAAAGTAACATATCAATGGCTCTATATTATACTTATTATTTGGGAATTGTGAATTTTGTTTCTTATGGATACAACAAGGAAACCAAATCAGCAGCCAGTGATGACATTATGGAAAGTAACAGATGTTGAATTTGACTGGACAATGATGCTGAAACTTGTTTCTGTTTCTCTGAGTATATTCCCTCCCTCCAGCACTCTCTGTCTTGAATTGTGTCTCTTTATATGTTCTTCACCCTTCAGCTTTTTCCAATTCACCTGAACTCACATCTTTTCAAATGATTGAAACAAATTTTCTCTATAAACAAAATGGTGTAAAATTAGTTAAGATTAAAATGCCAAAAATTATTTAAATTTAAAATAATGTCTTTATAAATATATGTATTTATTGTTATTTCTTCCTTACATGAAAAGTTAGAAAAATGAGGAAAAGGAAAACTAATATCACATGGCCCCTCACACGCTAATTGGTGGACTCCACTAACTTACTTATTCCCGTGCAGTCAAAATCTCAGTCCCTTAGGGCAGAACAATTTTTATTCAATTCACGCGGGGACAACTCAGCTTCAATTCAATTTCAAGACACATTCCTTCTTTGGTTTTTTACTTTCTTTTCTGCATTTACAACTGTGCTCTTGACAACTCAGCTTTAAGATCTGGCCTACATTAGCAAAAATGTAACTTAAACAAGTTAATCAAATTTGAATTTAGTTTATATAGAAAGTTGGTGTAAACATTCAATAAAATTTGACTATTTTATCCGTACTTTTTATTCATTAATTAGAATCTCTAGTACTTATGTCCAAAAAAAAAATAGATCTCTGGTCCTCCGGTAGATCATGACATATTTTTATAAACTTTAATTATTTGGATCAGCTATACGACTCATCATTGATCTGAAATGTATTTGATAGAAAAGAAATATACCTGAAAATACATTCTTAGGAATGTTTACACATGTTTCCTAGGAGCAGAGTATTATTGAAACATAAATATCTCAAAACAAGCACCTTTTCATCAAAAATATACAAGGGATCTTCATCATGCTGAACTTTCATGTAAGAGACATAATCCTTGAACTTCATGGAGATCTTCCGGGAACTCCTTTGAGAAATTTTAAATGCTACATTTTCTTAGTTTAGCAACAGCTGATCAGTTGTCCATTTATGCCTGGCAGGCCGTCTATCAGCCAATCCAGTGAGCATAACCTGGAATGCATAATTCATTAAAATTCCATTCCAATAAAAAGAAAACTATTCATAATTGGTAATTCAAAATTGATGAATTTCAAGATATCTAGAACTCATAGCATGACCCACAACTAGAATACTATCATCTGCAAAGGATCCTTTGTTAAGAAGATAATGCATTCTCATCTCCCACTTTCCATCTTTACAAGGAAAAAAAGAAGACTAATAAATTGGACAAAAACAACACCACTACCTAAATATTTCAGAGATTAATAGTAAATGTGCATACATCTATACGACTAGAGGATACTGACATTGTCAGTCACAAGAGCTATGGTATTTCATCTATCTTTTTTTTTGTCTGTGTGAGCATTTAACTTTGTTCATTACTTAATAATTTTTTCTTGGTTTTACACAGGAGGAGATTAAGAAATGAACAAAAGAATAGCTATTGAAGTATGGGTGAAACTGTGGAAGAATATGATGGACTCTTCGTAAAGCCTTAAGCCAGTAAGTCTTTTATTATACCTATCATTTTTTGCATCATATTTGTTTGTCCTACTGTTGCTTATGCTATTTTCCTTTAACAGGAATGATGAGTATTTAAAGGTACTACAATTAGGGTTCGATCATGTGGAGAAGATTTTGTTAACAGCAATAAAATTTACTTTAATGATCTCTATTTTAAGAGTTAGTCTCCTTTGGCCTTGGGAATACCTTACTTTCAAGAAGAAGAAAAATACTACAATTCTTGACTTAAGTAAAGGTTTTTTTCTCTTTTTATTCTCTTCTCCAATTTTTATTTTCATTTCTTTTTTATTTCTCCTCATTCTTATGTTGGATATAATGGAGTGAATTTTTTTTATTTAAAACAAACATGTGATTTTTTTTCATCTATATTGTTTTACGATTTTTTTTCATCAGTTTCATTTTTAACATTAACATATTAATATTAAAAAAATAAGTTAAAAAAAAAAAACAGTTGAATTACACACTTGCACAATTATGGGACCATCATAATATGGGTAGTTTTAAAATCACTTTCAGTTGTAAAATTAAACAATTAACAAACCAAAATGAGTTTTAAAATTTATAAATAAAAAAAGCAATTTTAAAACTGGATTTCGAATTATTTTTTGTTTTATATTTTTTAAAAATATTTTGTGTTTAATTTTAATATATATATATATATATATATATATATATATATATATTTAAAATTAAAAAACTTACATTTTATAAAATGATTTTGTAAAATGTTTTAAAAAATTAGAGTATTTTAAATTTTTTTCTGTTTTTACTTTCTACTGTTGATTTTTTATATTGTTCTTTAATTTTTACAATTTTTTAAAATTATATTTTCTCCTGATTCTTTTATTTGTGATATTCAAGTGAACCTCTTTTAAAAAACCATTAAAAGGATATATTTTTGTTTCTTATTTTAAAAATTATTTTTTGTTTCAATTTTTTTTTAAAAAAAATGAACGGTTACTAATTATGTGGCCATTATAATTGATGAAGACATATTTAAAATTGACAGTTTTAAATCAATGATTTTACATATGAAACTAAAATGAGTTTTTAAATCACATAATGATCATTTATTATGCATCCAATTATTTGGGTTTGATCGAATTAATGTTGTATTCAGCTTCAAATATTTTTGGCTTGTAGTCTTATAGGTGTGCTAAATATAATTGAGTGTTAAAACTTCATGTAAAAAAAAAATTGTGCTAAACCTGATGGTGACTTCTAAAAAAAAAACAAGTCATGTTTATTAGGAAGATTTTCTAATTTTTCTTCTAAAATTTGTGGTTGACTATGTTCTAAAATTTTGCTGACCGAGTATTTTAAAATACTTGAAGATGTTCATTTGCTGATTAATTTCTATGGTTATGTAAGTTACAATCGAGATAGAAGCTATCAACAAGTGAACAATACATGAAGTTATTTATAGTATGATTATTGCAACTGATATTTTGTTAAATTTAGGTTGTTATGTTATCTATCACTTTCAATTATATATTTGTACTATATTTTGCTTTTGATTTTTTTTTTAAGATCTTTTGATTTTAGTTCCATGTAAACCTTAAAATTCATTATTACAGTAACTTTTTTATTTTCATATTACTTTCTCTCGTAACTTTATGGTATGGAAGATGAATAATATCACTTCTTGGATTTATTATTTTGTATATATTTAATATATATTTATTAATATGTCATGAGTGGATAGTGCAAATGGGATAATAGAATGCTGAGAATTCTATGATATTTATATATTCAATGATTCCATTTCATTTTCAATTTATGTTAAAAATTCTGTTAGATTTAAATAATATAACTAATTTCTTAATAAGTGAAGGATTTCAACTATAAAAAAATGAGTGAGGAATTTGTTTTAAGAGAAAAATAAACTTTTTAATTAGTATTTAAAAAATGGAAAATTAAATTGTTGATCTACATCAAATTAACTATCTATCAAATTAATTCTTAAGTTAATATAAAACATAAAAATAAAAGGAATGTGTCACTAAATCATCACAGCTTAATTATTTTATTAGACAAAAAAATTAAATATAAAATTGTTAATTAATTTTATTTTTATTTATTGTATTTCAATGCTTAAAAATAGAAATAAAAAATAAAGAAAATCAATTTCATTTTCAAATTAAAAACCAGATAAAATTAAGGTGATATTTGTGATTAAAAATAGATTTTCAGATCCTTAATTTGTTATGCAGAGAATAAAACTAAAATACCAATTTATTCATAATATTTTTAAATTATTTTGTTTTCCTCTTTCCTTTAACATTATTCAGAAAAAAAATAAGTATTTCATTTTTTTCTCATTATTATTGATTCAAAATTATTCCATAATTAAAAATTAAAAAATTAAACACAAATAAATATACACATACATGCTTTGTTCATTTCTTGAATTCTTGTAATGTCAATTAAGAGATACGGCTATCTTTCAAATGTTGTAAAATTAAAATAAAAAAAAAATTTGATTTAGAATTATGTCTCTCTCTATTGAACAAAAATAAAAATTTCTTAGGGATGTTTATTTGTTTGTCCATATATAGATATATATATATATATATATATATATATATATATATATATATATATATATATATATATATATATATATATATACACGTACATGTCTTCATGAGACGGTGTTCTCGAGTTATGCCGGAAATCAATTTTTGCTACGGCGTGCGGTGGTCGGAGAGTAGAAAGGAAGAACAAGAATAAGGGTTTCAGGTCTTGTATTCTCCCAAATTGGATTCAAATATGAGTGTAAAAGGGCACAAAAACAACACAAGACAACCCAGACTATGAGGTAACCATTTCTCAAAGGTTTTTCTCCGGTCGCCGCCGCACCGCCGCGCCGTTAAGACGAAGAGTAGAAGACGGGAATAAGAAGGTTTTACAGAGTTCCCTTCCCTTCAAAGCCTTTCTTCGACCCATATTCACTCTTTCAAGCGCAACGACACGATAAATATAATCAGAATCATTCCAATTGCGAAATCGAAACTCATTGAATCGTATCGTATTGTATCGCACGATAATTTGGTTCCTTTGCTTTCTCTGAATTGAGAGATGGGAAAAGCAAGGGACAGGACCGAAGATTTCAAAGACGCCGTGCGCCACACCGCTCGCTCTTTGGGCTACGATGAGGTTTCTTTTCTTCTCAATTTCTATTTCATGATCCTCATAATTCAATTTATTTTTTGTGGAAATGTCACTCTTTGGATCGACTAATTAGGGTTTCTGGATCAATGAGCATTGAATTGTTTTTTTAGTCTCATTGTGATTATTCGTTTGGCAGGCTAAATTGGCGTCCGTTATGGCTTCTTTCATTATTCATAAACCGCCGCAAAAGTCCCCGTTTTCCAAAGCTGCATTGAAGACGGTATACTCGGCTTTCGCATTGTTCTTTTTAGTGAGCTATGATTATGTTTGTGCTTTGTGTTGTGTCGTGCTAGTTTTATGTAATGTGGCATTTTTTTCTCTTTGTTTATAGTTGGAGAGTATTGGAGAGCTGGATCAGTTTTTGTTGAAGCACAGAAAGGACTACACGGATCTGCATCGCACAACTGAAAAGGAGAGAGATAGCATTGAGCATGAAGTAAGCCGGGGACACTTGTTTTGAAAGTATTTTGGTGTCATACTTGATAATTGGAAAATAGTACTTTTTGATATACTGCTACCGATATTAGATCAGATTGGTTCACTTGATTTTATGCTAGATGTTGTTGACTGACGTTGATGCTTTACAGCTTTCTCACTACTGTGTAGTATATGATTAGACATGGGTTTTTTTACTTAGGCTGCCTAGTGATTTGGTCTGTGTGAAGTCCTTTGTCTAGGGAGAGAAACAACCGA
>NC_038243.2:8349677-8371670 GCF_000004515.6 Glycine max | reverse complement strand
ACCCCTAAAAAAGAGAAAGAATATCACTCTATCTCTTGGCCCAGTGAACAAGGGAAATGTGAATACTTTTTTCGGGAGGGGGACTGTTCCTAAACTTTTTCTTAAAAAAGGGAAAACCCCCCCCCCCCCCCCCCCCCAAAAAAAAAAAAGAAAGAAAGAAAGAAAAACATGATCAGGTTACATAACATATTAGCAACTATGAGACAATCATCTTGATCCCTTATGCACAGTCAATGCTTGATAGTTGATAATGTTATTTCATTGAACTCCTGAATACTAATACATTCATGAATTGAGATGGTTTTTTTTTATTTGTATGCTATGCTAATGTTTAGTTGGCCCCAATTTTAGGTTCTAATTTTAAGTGAGAGGCTCCATTCAGTTACGGCACAGTTTGATCAGCTCAGAGCTGTACGCTTCCAGGATGCTATTAACAAAGCAATACCACGAAGAAAACTTAACCGTGTAGCCAGGAATGATTCTGCAGAAACCTCTAAGTCAAGTGACATGGAGCTCAGAGAACCAGAGGAGTTACGCGCTGAGCCTCTAAGAGTCCAACAGCAACTCTTGGATGATGAAACACGTGCCCTTCAGGTGATAAAAATTGATTTCCTTATGAGTTTATGTAGGAGTTATTCTATCATGTGTCATTTGTTAAATTGAAGGCTATTAGATTCTTATAACTAACCCTTTGCCATTGTTTCTTTTCCTGTAGGTGGAATTGACTAGTCTTCTCGATACAGTTCAAGAAACTGAAACTAAGATGGTGGAGATGTCTGCACTAAATCACCTCATGTCTACACATGTTTTGCATCAAGCTCAGCAAATTGAGCATCTGTATGATCAGGTTATATAACATATTAACATATCATATTCTTCACCCTTGTTCTCCTTTTTTTGTGTGAACATGTTAAGGTTGCCATCTATCATATCTATTTTGCAATCTAAATACTATGCAAATCCCACTTGATAACCCAGTGATCCTAAAAATAAATAATCAGTATTTTATTCACCTAAAAATCCTAGTATCCACATTCTATGTATTAGTAATTCATACTATGAAGGTTTATATTTTTCACAGGTTTCAACATTGTAGTGCAGTAAGTATTGTGCAATTTGTTTAATCTGCACAAAAATAGTTGCATTTCCAATTTCCAAGAAATATAATAGTTCTTCTGCTGCCTTTTACAGGCTGTTGAAGCTACTAACAATGTTGAGCTTGGTAACAAAGAACTCTCACAAGCCATTCAGCGGAATAGCAGCAGCAGGACATTTCTTTTACTATTTCTATTTGTGCTTACTTTTTCAATTCTCTTTCTTGATTGGTATAGTTAAATGCTTTTGGTTTCCTGCTGTCACGGTGTATCCTATAGATACTCTCTGCCCCCCTTTCTCATTTTTCTAGATGCGATGCTTATTGGAGAAAGAATTTTAGTAATCAATTTATGAAGGGAATGACAAAAGAGACATGCCTACTGTTGGGTGGAGGGATGGGAAATCAAAATATCTTATTTGGTTTGCAATTTTGGAGGAGATAAAGGAAAGTGAAGGACTAACATTTCTTCCTTCTTTTCCTTTAAATCAACAGTCTGATGGAAATGTTAAAAGAATTCCTCACTGAACCTGTTATATACCATGCATTTTCATATCTTCTGGAATGAAGTATTTTTACTATCAACTAATTAAGAGATTGAAGTTTCATTATCAATGATTAAAGACTTAAAGTTTTGGTACTTAAAGAAAGAAGACGATGACTTCAAATCCTTTTGAAAATATTGGAAAAGTATAATAAGGATTATCGTATAAACAAAACACTTGCCATTTATAAATTAAAGTTTTTTTTCCAATCAATAAATATGAAATTTTTTTAATCAAAGTGGGAGTATTTATCATCACTCCTTGTTGCTTATGGTGTAAAAGTATGGTACACAATTTGAAGGGCTAGATGTTTTTCAGAGAAGGGCTGGATAATCTATTTACATAAATTTTTGAAAGATTACCTATTAAAATATTGACATATGTAATGATGTAGAATGTCTAAGGGTCTATTTTTAGACGTGTACATATGTAATGGTGCACCCAAAAAAAAATTATCTGTTTTATTTCTAATTTCTAAAAATATCCTTAATTAAAAAGTAATTTCAATTTTAGTTTGAATTTAAAGACTAAACACTGTTAGTGTAAATTATATAGTGAACTAATCAAAACTCATTATTGATATTATGAGTTTGAAGATAGTTATTACAAAAACTATTTACAATATAAAATATAATTAACATTCATTTTTGTAATTGGATAAAGTAAAATTTCTCTACCCTATCAATGCATAAACTATTTATTCTTAATAGTTTATTTCACTCTTATAATAGATGTGGAGTTGGCAATAAATACTCCCTCAAAGTTGTGGTCAGCCAATAATTTTATTCCAAAGTTGAATTATATTTTGAGGTAAAATGTGATTACCATTTGATCTATTCGTTAAATTTATCTAGACCTCTTTAATATAAATATTTAATAAATTATTATTATTATTCAATAGTCAAAAGTGCATAAGATTTACTAAAACAAACTAGCATTAATTAAAGAAACTACAAATTCTTTAAGGAACAATTAATCAAAAGAAAATAACTATAAATTTAATTTAATATAAAATAAAAACCCTCTTAAAATGACCGAGACAAGTGACTGCGTATTATGTAAAAAAGGAGAGTTCAAGAGATTATTCTACTTTAAAAAATGAAAAATCAAATTTGTTATACGAAATTAGACTACTGACACATGTCATGACAAACCATTCTCTTGGATTTTTATGTGCGCAAAAGTCTACGATTTTCATTTGTTCAAATAAGAGAATAACAAACAAGATGCTACTATCACAACCACATTTTTAAATAACATTCAGATAGCTAGACTAGAAGTTTGTATATTATAGACGAAAATAGTATTATCATTTCTTTATGTGGAAACAAAGATGTACAATAAAAAAAATGGTGACAAGTGATACTCTTGAATGCCCACGAGTGGACCGAAAACAAAAACGACAAGGTTATGTCCAAGAAGTCAGCAACCACAAAAATATAATTTTCCTTGTTTCACTTTGTATTTTCCCATATCATTTCCACGGTTACAATTTCTCCACCCCAATTACTACAATTGAATAAGATTTTCTACTACACAAATATCTCCGGCTCATGGTTCATCAGAGACCACCAACAACCTGAAAATGGACCACCAAAATGTCATTAAATAGATATTCCTTTAAAACAGAAAAACCATTGCAAGCATTGCTACAAAAGCCTTCGTTAGATGGTTTAACGATTCTAGTAACTTGGAAGTTTCCTCTGTATTACAAGGGTATTTTTAAATTTAAATAAAATGTTTAAGTAAAAATTTATTAAAGAGAGCAACAAAAGTTTTTGTTATTATTTGTTAATAATTAATATCCTATTATAAGTATAATACATGAATAAATTGAAGAGTCCCATCTCAATAAGCTCAGATAGCATCAGATTTTACTAGTCTATCACAATATTGACTATGCACAAACGCCAACTTCTTCACACAACTTTTTGTTTCAGAAATTAACATAGTTGTTTCACCAGTCCTCTCAACCAATATAACAGACACAATGAAAACAGAAGTATAAAAATACTTAATTGCTTACTTACAGTTATAGGACAAAATTTGGGGTATCTGAACTCAACTCCCTGTAGTGGGTCTTCGTTTCACCACCAAATCATCAGCTGAGTAGTAATCAGCTATGAGCCGGTACATATAGGAAGGATTATGCCCTCCTCTGAGAAGAAGTAATTTCCAAACAAGCAAGTGCAGAAAAAGAAACCAATTAGTACACACATTTTCCATAGTCAATGATAAAGGAAAGCAAGTTTTCCAATCAAGTCAGTTCAACTTACGTGTCAGTAATAAAGAGACTAACAAGTTTTGGTGGCACGTAATCAAATGTTGGATTAACAACATGAAGAGAACCGGCACCGCTTGCAGAATCCATGCAATCTGAGAATTCCCCAAAGTCAAGTAGCTCAGATGGGGATCTCAGCTCATTCAGTAGGACTTCAGGATTGTGTGGATACAAAGGGCACAACTGTCAACAAAATATAGCAAATTTCAACAAAAGCCAAACAGTTGGATTTTTTTATAAGAAAAATTTATTAAAACAGTCTATACTGAGCACAAGAAGTGCCCAGAACAGACTAAGGAAATTACAAAGAAAGGCTTAAGCCAAATAAGTAAAACACGGTTTGTTAATACAATCAACCCCTTGCATATCTACTAATGCTAATGCTCCAGTAACGAAACTTGAAAGTTCCCCATCACACCCAACAGGCCAGTAACAAAAGCCAAACAGTTGGTAAATGAGATGATGAAGGAGATCACAAATTAATTTTAAATGGCATCAAAGTCTCCTTAAAAGAAATTAATGGAAAGCCTGGAGGTATTTTGTATTATTAGTAATCAGTAATATTATCACAATCTGGAATCTGGACACATCTTAATTAAGTCACACAGAATGTTGTTAAATTCAGAATTTCAAATCTCTACAAATTCCATCATTACATCAAGAGTAACCAATTTAAACAGTTTGAGATATCTAGACTCTAAACTTACATTACATTCAATAGAAATAGATAGACAGCAGACAATAGGAGTACAATTAAGCTGCTTTCAAAAATATATTGACACTCAGTACCTTCAAAGTTCAAACTCTGATAATATCAACTCTTAATACAGAAAATGAATTTGGGTTTCTCCAAAACTAGTAGAAATGGAATAATTAACGTCTATATGGATATATATTAGGAATTCTATGCTTCACTATCACCTCATCATGATAAAAACTTTAGTACCATTATTTTAAACTAATGGCTAAAAATTTTACACACTTTAGTTTAGATCTATATTTCAAAGATTTTGTATTTTATATACATTGAAAAGTCATTCTTCAAACCATTTGTCTCTTCTTCCTCATCGGCCTTTTAATGCCATAATAAATTGTCTAAATACCCTAAAGAAGGACTAGCATTTAATGGAACCTTTTGGGTTGACCATTCATAGTTGGTTAACTATTCTATATTTATCCCTCCATTTCTAGTTAAAGAAGAGGAAGGAAGAAGAAAAGGGGCAAAAGTTAAAACTACTGCCGTATATCCATATAAATTTGACTTAAATTCAAATCATACTTTTGCCTAATATTTGGTTTGAACCTAATATTTGGTTTGAACTATCAAATATTGTTTGGTGATACATTTTGAAAATTCAGTAAAACAAATTAAAAACACCACATTAATTATGTATTTATTTTGATTCTGATATTTCAATTTACAAATATACAAACTGTAATGTATTATCCAGATCAATTAACAACTAATTCTCAACTCCACATCCACAAAAAACAATTCATATTCTGTCTCCCATGAATTTGGCAATAAACTATCATCCTATTTCCAGATTTAACAACATGAAGTTACGGGGAGACATCAAAAGTCATAAGCATTCTTGTTTCATAGAACATGGCATGTGAGGCACAAAGATATTAAATGTTAACAACTCACCTTGTGACTCCCAGCAAGTACAACAAATGGAACAGCATGCCTTTGAGCTGCAAGTGCAGCCATATTTAACCCCACTGGTGCAATAACTCCACCATTAGCCATGACAGCATGAGCTCCAACTATAACCTATTTAATGGTAGGTTTAAATCAACTTAAATACCGCATGAGCCCTTGATTCCAAAAATTATGCCAGGATTTTCACATACCATGTTCACTCGAGAAATCATTGCAAAAACAGCTGAATCAGTAATTACTGTGGTCTGTAAGCCTCTAGCAGCCAATTCTTTTGCAAGGAGATGTCCCTGATATCTGATTGCACACACAGTAAACATTATATTGTCTTATGAAGAATATAAACAAGTTCATTGCTAATAAATGCAAATGTTACATAGCCACTACAACCAACCTAGGGGCCCCTTCAGCAACAAAGACCTTAAATGATCTCTGTTTTTCCTTCGCAGCATAAAGAAATTCCAACACTGTTTTTGAGCTGCCTAATGTTAATATTACCTCACTGAAAATCATGCAAACAGAGGTGTTAAATAATGAGAAAAAGAATAAAAGATTTTCTTCTATCTAAAAAAAAGAAAATAAAGAAAAAGAAAAAGAAATCATCATAATACATACACAAAAATCAATAGAAGAACATTCTCCTTGGTTATTAAAGATACTAGGGAGTAGGGATACAAGAAAAAAAGATAAGGAAAATATATGGACCCTAATAATGTTAGTCAACATTAGGCAATCTTCTGCAACACAAAACAACCTTAAATTTGAGAAACATCAACATGAAAAATAACTCATTTTCCCAATATATAAAAAACAAGCCACAACAGTTACTTTCAAAAAGATAAATATTGAAGACCCCGTAGTTTGATGTTGTAAATTAAATGGCACTTATCAAATAGACACATGATATTCTAAGGTAATGTTATGTACTTCAAAATTGTTCTTTGACTAATAATGTCAGCCAATTGTAGCTACCCCAAATACAATTGCCATATATTCATAAAATAAGGTACTATTATCTGTTTTTTATCCTAGACCAGTAATGCTATCATACTGTACATTAAGGCAATCCATACTCCACAGGAAGCTAAAAAACAATTAGGGTAAGACAAGACAGCCTCCAAGAGAAGCTTTAACAAAAGTGTGGCTTGATAAACTCAACCATATAAGAAGCTACATAAAAAATTTAGTTGGAATCTTCCAATTCTGCTATTCTTTGCCATTTCAGTCCAATCTTCTTGCATTAACAAAATAATGTAGAAAGTGCTCAAAAACAATGTATTGGACACTTAACATATGCATTGCCTCCTATACAATTGTTATAAATAACAATAACAGTTTAGTTTGTGATTACATATTAGACCATCTAGAAATAGTTATAATGTAGTGTTCACTATTAAGACCTGGTAAAGAATACTCAACTCAGGAAACAAAAGCTTTCAATAAGTCATTAAGAGGATAATTCTTGGGTGTTGGTACCCTTTGTAAAATATCCATTTATGACCAGAATAAATCTTAGGATTGATGCCAAATAAAATAGAATGATTCCTGACACATTGTAGGATCAAAATAAATGGTCTATAAATACGTAAAAATTTCCATGCAAGCTTTTCAAAGTCACAGAACAATCTGGCTTTTGAGAAGCATGTATAAGTATTTTAAAACAAGCACTTTCAAGTGGCTAAAGATAAACAATTTATCTTTATAATAATTTCACGGGAAACAAACTTGTGATGAATGTGCTCCACTGCCTGCTCAGCTATTTGTTCATAGCAAGTAGATATGTCTTGAATAAGTTCATTGACTGCTTCGATGACATCATGCTTCAATTTCCTCCCTCTTGAACCTTTTTCCACAGCTGTAACAAAAGAAAACAAAACTCAAAAAACGAAAATACATGCAATTGAACAGCAAGAACAAATATTTCATCAAATGCCACATAAGAAGTAAACAATGTTAATATCTATTGCCACATAAGAAGTAAACAATGTTAATATCCTTTAATGTCAATGAAGCATTCAAATATCTTTAAAAAAATGCAAAAAAATGAATACCTGTAGCATCAACAGAAGTTATCTAGACTAACGGAAATCTAGTGTCTTACATGAACTTTTACATGTAAAAGGACGAAATAAAAAATAACCTCTCTATAGCATTTAAGCATGAATTTCTAAGTATCCAGAAATGCAAAAGCCTTTCATTATTAAGAAGCAAAAAGAATATATCATGGAAAATATTATAAAGGTTCTAAAAATCTCAATAGCCTAGTGCAATCCTCACATCTACTTCTCCCGTCAGATTCACCCCCTGAGGAAGATGTGGGGGGAGCAGCAGCTGAATCAGATGTATCCTCTAGAAGAGTTTGCAATGACGGTGGACGCAATGTGCTTCTGGCAGCAGCTGCAACAGCAGCCGCAGATAAAACAGGATTTTCATCTCGCTCCGCATCATCTTCATCGTCACTTGCAGCTGATACCCCCAAACCATCCATAGCAGCTGTTGCAAGGGAAAGATCCTCTTCCCTTATAATGTGCAAAACACGCCTCACAATATTTCCAACAGCTAGCTCTGCAATCACATACACTACATGTCATGATAGGTTAACAATAAATAAATCTACATAATTCCCAAATCACAATAAACTTGTGCATGTAACTCTATAACATCCTTCAACAAAAGAACTACTAATCTAGGAAATCAGGCTGCAAATAAACCCAAAAATACATACTTCAACGGTTATAAATCATTGAACACAATTCATACAAAATGCATTCTGAGAACTAGGATTTGGACCTAACTCAACCCCAAAAGTTAGTTCATGAAGTGAGGATTACTCCCCCACTTATATACACTCATATGACTAGTCAATGGAGGATCTCTAAGCCACTCCCCTCGCACTGAGGGACAAGGCACTCAAGCATGAAGTTTGGAGGATTGAACAACTGCAAATGATCCAATAATAGCCATATAGGCCAAACAGCAACCACTAAAATAGGTTCTAATACCTTCTTAGAATTCTGATTTGAGTTTAATTCAAACCCCAAAAGCTAGCTATAGACAAATTATAAAAAATAAATAAATAAACATTTATCTTAACATACCAATAGGATTAGCAGCAATAAGCTGCTCCCCCACAGCCCTCACTGCATTAATCAGAGTTGTGGCTTGGTTCGTGTGTGGCACTCGCTGCTGTGAAATCACAGACCGGAGCAACTCTGCTGTGAGCTTTGCTGTGGCCTGAGAACCTTCAATTTTACTAGCATCACTCAGCAAAATAAATAAATAAGAAATCACAAATATAAACAAATAACAAATCAAACACACACACACACTCCTAAACAGAAAAAACAAGAATAAATTCCTCAACCTCAAAAGTCACATGATGGTTCCTAATACACCATTCATTGAACTCAAACAGTGTCAGAGGAGAAAAAAATTACCGTTTTTTAAGCTGATTCAGAAAATCATTAACGAGGGTATGAACATCCGGCATTTTGGCCAAACTCAACCTGAAAATAAGAACAATAATAAATAAAATAAAAAATAAGAAAAACAGAATAGGATTTTAATGTATGAAAGTACAAACAAAAGGGTAAGCTAAAGTAGTATTACAATGTCAAGGGTCTTTACTTGGAGCTCGAATTAGAGTGTCTACGAGAAAAAAATTTGACAATGGAAGAGAAAGGGGTACTGAATTTCATGAATTTTCTGCGGTCGGGAATTTATCGAATTCACGCAGTGAGCTAATCATAACCGTTGGATGAAGATCGACGAATCATCTTTTGCCTCGTAAATCAGACTTAAAATATGCATCCGAAATTTTATCCGTTCGATCTTCATCTAAAGGCTCTAATTCACGACTTCGTGAATGCGTAAATGTATTGAAACCGGTTTCGTGTCAGGCTTTTATCAGTTCACTTCGTGGAATCCGATTGCCCATATTCGGATCCGGATACCCACCAGCCCACAAAATTTCAGTTTTTTTTTTCCTGAATTTCTCACGTAGTATTTTAAATTTTAATATATAGTTTTTTCATGATTTCGCACTGGTCAAAAGATAAATTATGAAAATAATTCATCATTTTGTCAAGATTTATTTTTTAGTTTCTAAAAACACTTTCACTTATCTTAGTAACTCAAGTTCTTTGTTTGTGATTTTAATCCCTCTCGATAACTTGGAGTTATTTAACTTAATAGTTTATCAATTATTGTTCTTACATAGTTTATATTATTGTTATTATTATTATATACTTTTAATTCAGTCAAATAATTTTTTTCTCAATATTTATTTTAAATTGGTCAATAATCAACTTAAGCCATTATACGATCTGAAAAATAGGTTAGGCCTGCCATGTGCTGGGCCAACTTGAACCCACCCTATAAAATTTAAGCTTAGGCTCTAAATTTTGAAGCTATATCAAATACGGGTTTTTCTAAATATGAAACTAGAAGAATTTTTCATAAGAATAATCACATTATTTATCTTCTTGCTCTTTTTCTTAATGTAATAATAAAGTAACATAATCATCTATATTTTATTTATTATACTAAAATATTTAGACAATAAAAATAATAAAATCATCTTGAAAGAAATAAGATGATGGAATTAATTAGACTTCTCAAGCAGTCTTAAAACCAATTAAAATTAATGTATTGTTTTTTATCATTGGAGAACACAAAATAGCAAAAATACAAAAAAGAAAAAAGATTGCATGTAAAGGACGATCCAACATGTTAAGATACTAGTCTTTTGATAAAGAGATCCCAAATAATTTTTTAATTGGACCTATTTGCGAAATTATCATTACGAAAAAACAACCACAAGGACCTAATTAGTCCATGAATCCAATATGGTTGTCTCTGTTAGTTTACACTAAATATTTGTACATATACAAATTCTAAACTTAGTATTCTCAACAGAGTTATTTGATAACTATTCTCACCTCTATAGGTTCATTCAACTCAAATACTCTTTCGTAAGTCTCTCTAGGTTTTACATTGCACCAACTTGGCTGTAAATTCACACAACTGACTCAAATAGCTAATTTTTTGGAACAACAATTAGATGAAAAGATGTAATCAAAAAACAAATATAAATTCATGGACGTAATTTTAAAAAGAAAAATAGTTTAAAAACCTCACACTAAGAGTGCTGCACTTTATTTTCTTATGTTTCTTTGGCAGGGTAAAGGACATACGGGTGCACGGGTAGTATGAAAGTTATTACAATTGTTGTATTTTGGGTATCGGATCTACTTAAGACAACAACAGTATTTTGGTTGTAACTCTGTGTTGGTTTTGTCATGTCTTGTGCCCATGCTAATGCTTTCTTTCATAACATGATTTGCCTTTTCCCAAAGAAAAAAATAATAATTAAAAATTGTCAAATATTTTAAGAACTAATAAAGTAATTTAGGCAAATCTCTATGTTTAAAAGTGTAGAATTTAAGTTTCCAGTTCACATATGATTCATTTCACAGTCGCGCTTGGATGTCAAACTATCATGACTCTTTCATATTTGAGTCTTGTGAGTTGTAACACGTTTTGTAATGTTCTTTTTTTCATGTATTATTACTCGACTAAAATACTTAATGAATCAAGTTTTGAAATGTATTTACAAGTACATTCACTTTCACCTATGTTCTTTTTTTTCATGTATTATTACTTGACTAAAATACTTAATGAATCAAGTCTTGAAATGTATTTACAAGTACATTCACTTTCACCTATTTGTTAGGCTAGCATATTTGTCTTTTAATTAAAATAAAGGTGTATGGCAATTAAGTTTATATAACTAGTTAATAATGTTTGTTCTATATCATTTAAACCAGTGTTTAAGCTTATTAATAACAATTTTTTATTTTTACTTTCAATTTTTAATGGAATACTTTAATATTCTCTCGTTTATTTTATTATTTATGTTAATAAAAATTTATTTTAGTATTATACAATTTATTTTAATGTTAATTATATTTTTAGTCTCATTATTTTGTGCTATATGTTGTTTTAATTTATGGGTTTTTTCAAATAAATCAAGTTTTTTCTATTTCTAAAATTAAGCTATTTTGAACTTTCTTCATTTTTTATGTAAATCTCTCCCGGTTTCATTTTTAATTTAAAATATTTATAAATTTTTACCCTCTCGATCGTAAAGACAACAATTATAACTATTAAACTTGAAAAATCTTCAAATCATGTCTTTCATTAATAGAGAGAGCATTGATTATGATGAGGCATTAAACAGACAAGGTAAACACTTAACAAATATAATGATTGATTGTGTGGTTCCCTCACCAATCCTCGTTAAAGTTGCCCAAACCATACCTTAACAGAAATGAATTGCTCCCAAAATAAGAGTTTAATTTTTTAAAATAAGAATTTATAATTAAAATATAAAATTTTAGAAGTTATTAACAAAATGTAGGAATCAAATTTTTAATCTAATCTTACTTTCATGATCCCGTAGCCCGTAGGTAATAAGGGTGGAAAGCTAGCTAGATGTATTTTATATTTTTTAAAATATTAAAACACACTGATATATATAATTTGTTTTTCATTTTAAAAAAAAAACTATATATACCTATAATCAAACATAGAAAATAGTAGTATAACATTAACGTTCTTGAATAAACCTCAATCATTTCCAGTAATATCTAAAGTAAATTAATTTTTCTATTGTTGTTGTTTAGTTTGTGTTAATATTTAATTTTATAATTTAATTTGAATTGTGTAATTTTTAAGGAACAGCATGAAACAATTGAGTAAGAGACAACAAAGAAGTCAAATTTTATCTAAAATACTAAAGTATGGTACAACTTAAAAGCCAGAAGTGCATTTACGAGGATTTACCACTATTTTTTTTCTTTCTTGTTGGTGGTTGCATGCATATATGGGTTTCTGTTTTCATGGACCAGTCCTAGTGGTGGAAAATTGTTTCAGACATCGGTCAAATTAATCTTTTGCAGGGGCGATGAATTTGAATTTTAAAGTCCACTGTCTCGTGGGTCATGTGTTCCTTCTTCCTCCTGTTAGGTTTCTTGGTGGAATCTTGGAACCAACCATTAATTGGATTTTTTCCTCTTCTTCTTCTTCGGTATCTTATTAGAAATAGCTTGTTTTTATTTTTATTTTCCAGATCTATAAATAAAAATGTTCATAATTATTTAGTTATCCCTTGATATTGGACAATTGGTTTTTAATTTAGAGCTTTTAAAAACATTGATGTACGGATAATTGCTTTTATTTATAAAAAAAAAAAAAGTAATAACAACATGCGTTTTAATACTAATTTTTTAATCCACCCCATTATTGGAAATTGTCAATTTAAGAGTATTAGTTCTAAATCAACAAATTTAAGAGTATTAGTTTAACTTCTTTAAAACTAAATTTTTGATAAAATTATATTACTTAAATTTAATCAAAAATCGATAGAGTAATGTGAAGACACATTTTCTGACTTTTTTTAAAAACTACACTTTTTATTATTAATTGAAACTTGTTAAAAAAATTGTATATTTTTATGAATTGTGATTCACACTTTTATGTCTCCCTTATAATTTTGTAATTTTTAGAAACTTTTAATTAATAATAGAGGATGCTTTAGATCGAAGAGAGTATGCTAGGAATTGTATTGCACTTTTCAACTCAATAATATAGAAGACAAAATTTGCGTAGCCTAATTTATTGAAATTAAATAAAAATATAATAAATATTATGATTAACGACAAATCTAAAACACTGAGTCAACATGGATGTAATTTATTTTGATTTTTTTATAATAATTATTATGATAATAAAATATAAAATAGAATGAAATGTCCAACTAACTTAGGTAAAGCATAAAAGATATTTAATAGTTAAAGGAAAATAAAACGTAAGAAAGAAACTAATTAATAAGAAGCAAAATTTGTTAAGGACAGTAAAGTTGAGGTAGTGGGTTCAACTAACTTACCATATTTTTTATTGATCGATAATATATTAAGAATAAATATAAAAATAAAATAAAAGTAAAATTAGCATATAATATATAAATATTATTATGAGTTTAACAGTCATGATATTATAAAATAGTTTTACATTATCATCAAATTTTAAATCACCGTTAATATAATTTATTTAAAGTATTATTATAAAAGTCAACAATTTATTACAAATGATGAATCGTGAATTTGTGATTGAATTACTATGTAAAACGTTTTATATGATATTACCTTTGTGGAGACTCATAAAGAAGTATGTTGGATCAAGTGGCTTCGGAATAATTAAGAAGAGAAGGTTGAATTAATTATCAAAGTACCTTGACTAATTAAAACTTATCCTTCTTAGGCTTTACTACTAAGTTATGTAACTTAAACAAAAGTAAAGTACACAGCGGAAATTAAAAAGTGTAGGGAAGAAAAAAACCAACACAAGAATTTATACTGGTTCGGCAACAACTCGTGCCTACATCCAGTCTCCAAGCAACCACCGGTTCTTGAGATTTCTTTCAACCTTGTAAAAAACTTTACAAGCAAAGATCCACAAGGGATGTATCCTCCCTTGTTTTCTTTGAACAACCAAGTGGATGTACCCTCCACTTGAACTGATCCACAAGAGATGTATCATTTCTTGTTCTCAGTTACAACAACCCAAATAGATGTACCCTCTACTTGTACCACAAAGGATGTACCCTCCAGTGTGTTAAGACAAATAATTCTCAGGCGGTTAGTCCTTTGAATCTTTGTAAGGGGAAACAAAAGATATCTCAGACGGTTAGTCCTTTGAAATCTTTTGTTTAAGGAAAAGGGAAGAATCAAGAGAAAATCTCTTGTAAAGAGAGAAGGGAGACACAAAAGAATTCAGGCGGTTAGTCTTTTATTCTTTTGAAAAAGGGAGAAGAGAGACACAAAAAGAATTCAGGCGATTAGTCCTTGTTGAATTCTTTTTGGCAAAGGGAGAAAAGAATGAAAAGATATAGCACACTTTTGGTTTCTGTAGAAGAACAAGGTTTGGAAAACAGAAAACTTAGAAAGTTTTTTGGCAAAGGAAGAAGAAGAAGAAAGATGAGTAGGAAAGAATTGTAGAGGTTTAAAGGTTTCTCAAAAGTTGTTCAAGAAGTTGTCCAAAAGTTATTTGAATGCGAGTCAAGGTCTTGTTTTTATAGACTCTTCATGTCTGGTCAAGAAAACCATTGAAAGAGTTATAACCTTGAGAAAATCATGTCAAGAGTTACATCTCTTGATCTTTTATTCAAAACTTGTCACTGGTAATCGACTACCATAATCATGTAATCGATTACACAATGCATTTTATGAAAAGATGTGACTCTTCACACTTGAATTTGAATTTCAACGTTCAAATACACTGGTAATCGATTACTAATATATTGTAATCGATTACACCATTTAAAAATTATTTGGAATGTTGCAAATTCAGTTAAAAACTTTTGAAATCAAACTTTATCACTGGTAATCGATTACAGGAAACTGGTAATTGATTACCAGAGAATAAATACTATTGTAATTTAGAAAATTTTGAGAAAACTCTTTTGTAAAACAAAATTGTGCTACGTTTGGTTTTTGAAAAATCTTTTCAATACTTTTCTTGTGAAGTCTTCTTGATTTCTTCTCTTAAATCTTGAATTCATCTTTTCTTGAATCTTGAAATCAACTTCTCTTGAATCTTGAATCTTGAAATCAACTTCTCTTGAATCTTGAATCTTCTTGATTTCTTCTCATGAATCTTGAAATTAATCTTGATCTTGAACTTGTTGACTCAATCTTAAAATCATTCTTTTGTGTTTTTTATCATCATCAAAACTACTTGATTCATACTTGAATCATCATCATGAAACTTATTTCTACAAAGTATAACTCAGTTGGTTGAGTAAGGATATATTAATTATTATAAATTTTTTAACACTATCTTTCATTGTTGTGATAAAAAAAATTAAATTAGTCATTTTGGACAAGTCAAAATAAAATGTTATCAATAAATAGGGAAGTGTTTTTTTTCAAATGGGAAATAATTACATGAATCTTTGGGTATTTTGAACATGGTTAATATAAATAAGTTTAAGAACTAGAATAATAAGGTAATATAACAAGTTTTCCTTTGAAATCTTTACGACAAAAATCAAAGAGCAGATGGGAAATATCAAGTACCATTTAACAATAATATGTGTATTTTCAAATCCTAAAATCACGAGTTTTAGTAAAACTCACACAGAGCATAAATTTATGTGGCTCTCAAGCACTAATTGAAAAATTATAATCGATCTAAATCCAAAATGGAGGCAAGTGGAATAAAAGTCTGATGCATACTTAAAAATCTTTTTGTCTAGATGGTAAAACTTGAAACATAAGAAAGCTTAAAGATTTTCAATAATAGATCTTATAGCTACAAAACCATGGAATATTACTTGAACATAAACGAACAGCTCCAGACAATAAGACTAATCTCTCAAAAAGCAATGTGTATATATACAGTACATGACATATAGCAAAATGTAAACATAAGCAAGAGAAAGATCCCAAGTTACTATAAAATGTAAACATATACACTACATGGCTGCCTCTAGGACTAACATTTTTTTGCTGCACTACACTGTGATTCCTTCATTTTATCATATCTACTCCTCTTGTAGTTCATCAGAGAAACAATACAAGCAACATAAGAAGGAGGAGTGAGATAAAGATAACATAAAAAAATTAAACAGGAGAGACATCACATTAGAAGCAAAAGAAAAAAGAAAATATATATAACCTATTTTTCTATTATTATTATTACCTTAAATAATCTTAATTATCTTTTTTGTTATGGAAGTAGGAGAACTCAGCCGTTAATTAGGATCTCATCTCTCAAACGTTTCTTTTCACTTAATTCACGCGCTGCTGACTTCACCCACCTTCCTTCTTTCCTCCATAATTTCCGTGTGTATTTGGTAAAATTCATTTTAAATGAAATTGATTTTGAAGTGATATGATTTGTACTTAAATGTTTTATTAAAAAATAATTTAAGAGTAAAATTTAATATAATTTTTTTTATCCTACCTAGAAACTATTTAAAATTGTTTCAATCAAAAATCAATTTTAAATTATTCTCCAACAAAATTAAACTCATGAAAATATATCAAAAATCAATTCCAAACTCAAAGATGAATTTCTAGACATCAAACCAAACACCACTCCATGTGATTTTAAAGAAAAATGTTAGCGATTGAAAATTACTAAAAGAAAAAAAATAGTCTCACATCTTAAATAACTATCTCTCATGATTTGATTTTATAGTTTTTAAAAAATCAACTAATAATAGAATGTGTGCTGAAAAATATATATTAAATAATATGTTACTAACACTCTTTGATTTCAAAAGAAAAATTATAATTAGATAGTTATATGTTGTAATATTTATTATTTGCTTTTTCTCACTTTCACGTTAAAAAAATGACACTTTCACTAAATATTCTCTTTAATAGGTAGTATATCTAATAAAAGTGACATTTTTGTATAAAAGTAAAAAAAAAAGTAAATCTTAATTATACAATAATATATAAATGATAAAATTTAATGTGATATATAAACACTTAAAAAGTTCATGTAAATTTTAAAATCTCACCTAACTTGTGCATTTTAATTTTGAGTATTTATAGTAAGATCTACTAATATTATCTAATAAATTGATAATTTTTAATATTTTTAAAAATAAACAATAATTTATAATTTAAAATAAAACTGAATGAAATAATGTTAAATATATAACTCAATTTATCTGATGGAGCTACTTATGGGTGGCTACTAAGAAAAGCTCAAAAGAGGAAAAAAGTGGGTGCTTTGCATTCTGATTTGTGACGGGAAAGTGGGAAACATTGGTTGTAAGGTTTGCATAGACCAATATTGGAGAGTCCGAAGGAGCAAAACCAGTTATGTTTTAAAGTGATATCTTGAAATGAAAAGGTTATGAAAGTAACGAGGATAATGGGAATAATTAAAAGTATAAATTATTAGAGTGTTAGGCAAAAATTATTTATGAAAATGAGGATTTAAATTAATTTGTTTACTTGACGTACGTCTTTAGTAAATTTTGTATAAAGACGTGGGATATAAAATATTTAAGTAAATCCATCCATATTATTTAAGTGTTTTTTTAATTAAATAGTAAAAATTATACTGCAAGTTGATAATAAATAAATATGTAACTATTTAACCAGTGATAAGTGTAAGATATGATAATCTTGTAAAAAAAAATATTATAATTGAGCATAAAAATGGGATGAAGTGTAAATTTTTTTTTAACTGTATTGTTCACCATCCCCTTAAAAAGGGAGACAAGTTCAATGTCCAAAATTTATATAAGTAGGATTAAAACTTTAAATTCATCCTTCTTCTCGTAAAGGCTTTATTGAGTTACATAAAATTATTGGTATATTAGTGTTTGTCACTTGAATTTTTTAATTAAGGTTTGAGGTTTAATTTTCGACTTGAGCATGAAATTACAATTGAAAATATCATTTTATTTTAAAATATGTCGATTTAGTGGGAGGAGAATTCGTTAGGTGTCAAACAAAAAATCCCAACTATCCTTAATTACACAAAAAAAAAGACTTTATTGAGTTCCAAAAAAAATCAATAGAACTTGTTCACATTTGATTAAATTTTTTTTTTATAACTTTTTAGATAACTCATATATATTAAATTATTAATTGTGTTTTAATTCAAACAATGTATAAAAATTATGAATTAAATTATATTTTTATTTAAATATAAAATTTTAACTTAGTAGTTTAAATATCATTATAATTTAAATTATTTAACTATTAAAATATCTAATTTATATTTTTAATAAATTCAAAAGAAGAGAGATCAAATTATTTAAAGAGTTAATCTTCATCTTCGTTATACATTTTCTTCTAATGATTCTAACTAGTAGCTCAGCATTTAACTATTACAAAATAATAATATTTATAAGAAATTTAATATTATTACCATAAAAGATATTAAAATATTCAAAATTGATCAAGTACATTTGATTAATTTTTCTTCCTGTTCTTAGTCAAAGTTTGGCCAATACAATAAAGCAACAATTGATGCAATAGGGTGATATTGAAAGGCATTTAACTCATTTGGAGAGAAATATTGCAATATTGAAATTGTAATAATTGATACAATAGGGTAATAATTTAAAGTAATTCAACTTATTTATTACAAATGTGTAAATTTAAATTTTGAAATGAATTAAAATTTTTACCATTTTAATTTAAATTAAAACAAATAAATATTTTTTTCACCATATATTAACTAAACGTTTTATTTTGCATTAAAAAAAGGGTTGGAAAATTTTTTGGGTACAAAAAAAAGGTTGCAAATTAGTTTCTTAGTTAGAGTATATTAACAATTTATATCATTTATGTATTTTAAAACAATTTTTAGGTATGAGTACTTGTTAATTTACTCTGACTAAAAAATATGTACATTAACAAATCATTTTTATTATATTGAAAGTATAAAATTATTTAATACCTGTCTTTTAAGTTTATTAAAGTATTTAATAAAACATTTCTTTTGAGATAGAGATTCCTAAAAAATTTAATTTTACACTCTTTTATTACAAATCACTAAAATGAATATTGCCCCTTTTAATAGAATATTTTCTATAAAATATTTATAATATGTTTTGAAAATTCATTGAAAAAAAAATATTTAAAATATGATAATTATAACTATTAATTTTTTAAAATCACATTGAAAATATGGAACAATGTACACTATTAAAAGAAAATCTGAAAAAGTAGACACTATTAAAATATTGAATATCTAGCCATTGGAAGAAGGATGGTATAAATTCTAGACGTTGGAGTGCGATTGGGACTTGGGAGTCTTCCACATGAAGATATGTAAGAATAGCATATTTGCAAAGACGCAATAGCCATGACGTCACCCTATCTCTTTGACAGCGTCACTTTACTTTTTCTTTTCTAAAATCATCATCTTCCAACCAATCTCCAATTCCCTCTTTACCCTCAAAATCGTACCAATACCAACAATTTATTCAAGTTGAATTTTAAGTAATTTGTGATGCTTCGAGTTTTTTTATTTATTAAATTAGTTGTTTTCATTTTTGTTTTCCCAAGTTGTCTGGTTAACATTCCTTTTTCTCACTTTTTTTAATCTAGCTTTCTCAAGAAGGATTTAATTATCTTGTTTATTAATGTTCAATTGAGACTATATATATATATATATAAGAAATAATTATTGATTGAATTTTATTTATTTTAAATTAAACTTTAAATTATTCAGTGTTTTTCCTCCTGATGACCCAGAAAGTTAAGAAAATAAAATAAAACACTTACTATATAATGAGGGTGACATCATAAACCATTTGTTAAAGCAACAAAACTTAAAGATTAATGAAAGTCTTAAAAATTAATGATGTATGGTATAAAATCTTAATTTAACAATATTAACATTTTGGAGAGTTTGTCTTCTTTTTTTATACGTTGCTTGTCTTCTTTTAGAATAGCTAAATATATTTATTAGCTTAAAATGTTTGAGAAGTGATTTCAAAAATTATTATTCAATTTTCTATTATACCGTTTATTTATATTATTGATTAATTTTCTCATTACTTAAAAATCTTTATTTTTCTCTCTAATTCCACGATAAGTTGTGGAATATTAAAATTAGATAAAAATAAGAACATAATAAATAAATAAATATTAATATTATCTTGAATTATTTAAATGACACAAAAAATCAGCACTTGTAAGAAACAAAAATAATATTATTTATGATTATTACATTTATGAAACAACATTTTGTGGCAAAAGATTAAAGATTTAACAATTCAGTGGCCAAAAAAGAAGGGAGGTTACGTTAAAAGAAGGGAGTAAATTTACTTTTTACTCCAAAAATTGATTCATACTAATTACCAAACTAAGAATACTTTTAATAAAGATGACATTAGTTGAGCAACCAACGTTGCACACCTTTTTTTTTTATTTTAGAAATATCTCTTTTATAATTATTGACCCTTCCTCTTTGGAGATTGGAATCTACTCACAATAAAGCAAGGAAGGAAGAATTCTTATCATCATAGTTAAACCAGTCATGATTATTATTTTTTCTTCTTGTAAAAATTCTTATTTGAGAAGCCAATTTTGTTTGAAACATAGTATTATTTATCATTCAAATCCAGTTTATATATCTTTTATCACTCACTAACAAATTGATTGAGATCTCTTTCTCTCTCTCTATATATATATTTAATGATGTTGAAGATAAATATATTTAATGTTTAATTTTGACATTTCATAGTATTGACATGAATTTTACATTGAAAGGTACTTACACGTACAGGTAATTTACATAATCCATAAAAATTAAATACCTTTTCCTTAACTACATAATTGTTTTTTTTCTTCAGAAAGTCAAAAATTAATCTTTCATAAATTACATATTTATGGAATAAACTTATTTGTTAACCATCACATACATTAATTATAATACCATTTAGTTGATTTATATCATTAAATATTTTTTAAGAAAATTACATGCTCATCAAAAAAATCATTATTAACTATCGTAACTAATAGATGAGAATGTTAAAATATTTTTAATTATGTATAAAAATTATTAAATAATATAGTAACACATCAGCGCACCATTAAACAAAACTATTATAATAAATTACATTTAAAGTAACAACTTTTTTTTTATGTGTACCAAAAGAAATAATATAATTGGTCAACAGTCTTCCCACGTTACTCACACATGCAAAAACAACAAGCAAATGCACAAATTAATAATAGCAACATTTTTTAAAACTCAATAATAGCAACATATTATTACATCAATATATATATATATATATATATATATATATATATATATATATATATATATATATATATATATATATATATATATATATATGAATTTATTGTATTGTAAACATTTTGGATATTTAATAAATTGGAAAGAATAAGAAAATGAGTCGTCTAAGTGACAAAAAGGGTAAAAATTAATTCATATCTCGTGGACCAAAAAAACCCTGTATAGTATGTAGTCCTTGCTAATGCTATTAATTGTGATTTGGCCTTGTGGGATCTGAGTCACCATCATCGTTATGGAAGTGGAGAAGAGGAAGAACAAGAGGGTCATGGGAGAGGAAGAAGAGAGTGAAAGAGTGAAGAATAAGAGATTAAAGGGTGTAGAAGAAGAAGATGGTAGTGATGGTGTTCCCACGGAGGAGGAGGTGGAAGAGTTTTTTGCCATACTAAGAAGGATGAGGATGGCCGTCAAGTACTTTGACGACAAAGGGAGGGGCGGCAGGGAGTGGAGGGAGGCCCTCGAGACGGCGGAGCTCACGGTGGACCACCGCCACGACGTCGCCGCCGGCGAAGAGGATGACAAGCCAAAGAAAAAGGGTGGAGAGGTG